>NC_092338.1:94560000-94860000 GCF_046630445.1 Rutidosis leptorrhynchoides | reverse complement strand
TAACAACCCAACCCGTTAACCAACCAATAACGCGAAATAAAAAAAAAATTCTTTGTGCAGCAAATGGCGCGGCGCGCCATGACCCCGCGCGGCGCGCAAAAGGGCCTGGACAGGCTGCTGTCCCAAAAAGTCAAAAACATAAAAATGTTTGACCACTTCCCGACGTAATTAGACAAAACGCTTTTCACAACATATTCATATGTGAAAAACTAACACGTTCCATTCAAAAAATAAGTTTTACGAGGCGGGGCCCACATCAACCCAAATTACCCTTTAAGTACAAAATGCATGTTTCAACCCCACAATTTTAAACACAAAATAAGAGCCGAGCATGGCGATTGGGGATACGCTACCCAATCCTAATTAATCCAAAAGCAAGCCTTCTAAAGCAACTACGCGAGTCCACTAGTCTCATGCTTACCCGAGCCACCGCATCCATGCAAATCTATAAAAAGGTAAACAACGAGAGGGTAAGCTAACGCTTAGTGAGTGCAATAGTTACACACATACATATATAATTTACCTACTTGCACTCACTTACCCAAACCACACATTAATCCCGCATGTTAAAGCATAAGAAACGAGCATCAACAATCTTACCACAATAAACTCGTATAACAAGCGTAAAAGCTAGTAACATCAAACGCACCACAATTACCTCGTGTATCAATTCGCACAAGCTAGTAACATCAAACGTACAACTAGCATAAACCTTAGCATAATCTCGCATATCATCTCGTAACAAAGCTAGTATCATCAAAATCGTACAACTAGCAACATCATTAGCATAATAATAATTAAATGCTACACAACAACTATATACCATGGTTAACCAATTATTCGCAAGGGAATGACTTCGCGAAACAAGTCATCGATGTTCATAACAACCGTTAGCGCCCAAACACGGCTATGGTATGCTAACCCCCGAGGTGTTCCACAAACGGCTATGGCATCACCCCCAAGTGTTCCAAAAACGGCTATGGCATCACTTGATCAATGTGTGAGTAAAACACGGCTATTACTCACAATCATGTGCACAAACACGGCTATGTGCAACAATTTATACGGGCAACGAAGTGGGAGTAAAACACGGCTATTACTCACCACCATATGTACAAACACGGCTATGTGCATAATTATCAATTGGACAAAACGGCTATGTCCCACAACTATGGTAGCAAAAATGGCTATGTGACACCATTAATTAATGTGTGCAAAAACGGCTATGCAACACCTCAATGGTCACAAAAACGGCTATATGACTCATTGTCAAATAATAGCATTACAATAAATATATCGGGACCAAAATCTTAAGTCGCATGTAGTGCACAAAATCCGGCTATTTTGACACTATTCCCAAAGGTGTCTAAACGGCTATCGTCGCATCGATGTGCACCAAAACCCGACTATTGTGCACATCGCGCACAAGCAAATAAATTATATACATACATGTATAACTATTCCACTCACCTTGTCGCCTTGAAGAATGCCACCGAATAATCCGCAATCGCCGATGGAATGTACCTATTCCATTTATCACATAACAAGTAACACAATTAAGGTGGATATACAAATCAACCCAAATTGACAACTACTGCAATTTCGACCCAAATGCACTTCCAAGCACAAACCGCGCCCAAACTAACCAATAATCACTAACACAAGTGAGAATGACCCTAATATGCCAATCAAACCCAATCATAGGTGTTAAACACCTATCTTGCCCAAAATGACACTTAAACCCTAATTTGACCCATAAGAAGTCAACATCACGCCATTAGCAAGTTTTGACACCAAAACATATTTAACTCGGTTTTATACTTCAACTTAATCCATTTTAAGTTTATAAACCTTATTAAATCGGCAATTGGGTCATAATCATCACCAAACCTTAATTTTGACTTTAGTCAAAATTAGTCAACCACAAGAACCCTAATGGTCTCCAAAACATCAATAATCACTAATACTAGTGATTACACACTACTTTCAAGCCTTAAACATGGTTAAATCATTAACCAACTCAAAACCCGCCAAATATCAAAATAGCAAGTTTCCACAAACCCTCTTCATCGACCAAATGAGTTTTACAACTAACAATCTCAAACCCTAACTTGAATATCAAATCTAACAAATGAAATTCGGAGTTAGAACTTACCAATACTACCAAAACGTAGCTAGGAGCGAGATGAACAACTTTAAAACCCGAGCTTTGGCTAGAATTCGACTCCTTCTTCTCCAAATCAAGCTCTCTCACTCTAGAACTCTTCCTCTCTCTCTAAATATGGATGAGAGTGTTTGTGTGGGTGAGAAATGAGCTCCAATGTAGTTCTAGATCAGTTTTGATGACCCCAAACCGATCCCAAATGAAAAGACCAAAGTACCCCTCATTTAAACCTTTTAAAAATGCTGAAAATTGCATCAGACTCGATCGGAGCACCGCTCCATAAGGTGGAGCGCCGCTCCAACCTTCATGTCAGTTTTCAGAAACTTGTTTTGGCCATAACTTTTTGACCGTAGCTCCATTTTCGATGAATCAAATATCGTTGGAAACGTAATAAGATTTTCTTTCCAATGGTAAGGCTTTGAAACATTAACTCAAACTTTATTTGGGGTTGAAAAGATACGTACACACCTTGTCACTTCAGACAACGTCCAGTTTCCTTCGACGTTAGAGCAAGCAACACGTACATGCTTCGTACACTTCATACACGTATCGTACACCATAAATACATTATGTACAATAAATATTTGGGTCTTACATGTGAGCTGTAATTTCAGGCCGTGCAATCGCATGGCCATATAGGCAAAATCCCATGCGATCGCATGGGGGTAGGTGGGCTGAACATCTCTTATAAATTGAACGCATTTCGATTTGTGATTCATTTCTTCACATACTTCGCTCAAATAAATAAATATATATATTATTATTATTATTAATATTAAGATTATTAATATTAATCTTATTATTATTATTAGTATTAGTAGGTAGCGTTATTATTAGTATTATACATTATACATAAAATACTACGACGAGGTCATGAGCGAATTAATTCAAAACGGGTTTTTCGAGCGGGATAGAGCTAAGGAAATTATGGGTTATAGCTATGGAGGTTATGGGTATTGTTTGGAGGTATAGCTCGTAAGGTCAAACTAGTGTTTATCATCTCCGTTGCGTCTACGTACTTTTCTGCAATATTGAATCACAATATTGATACGTAAGCATTTATATCCTATCTTTTATATATTAATAGTGTATCCAGGTCTAGTGCTCGAGTATATATGTTTATGCATATGCTTGTATGCTTTAATTTTGTCGTTAGATAGTTTATGATGAATCACGAATTTGATATATATGCTACTGATATAAAGTATATGATATGCATGTTTTTGGAAAGCTGGCGAAAAATTAATAACTTTTCATTTAGAAATCGTGTGTTTTCGAGGAACGGATTAAAAGTTATGGTCAACTGAATTATAATTAACATTAATTGAAATTGCTTTTGAATCTGCAATTGATATTTAAACAACTTGTTTATAAGATTGATAAATCGGATTTTCAAATATTACTAATCGAGTAAATAAATTTCTATATAAGGCATGTCTCGTCTTGTTGAACAATTATCAAAGTTGGCTGTCTTATCATGTTTTAAACCTTTATAAACACTATAATCTGATTTTACAAGTATTGAAAAACTATGTGAAATAGTAAAGTATGTTCGATTGCCATGATAATTCAAATATAACATAGCTCCTGAAATAAATAATGTTTTGAATTTGATAAACTATAAATTCGTTCAATTATCAAGACTTGTACTATGTTAATAGACATGTATAGATTTAAAGATCATATTGTGTCAGATTAACTTTTGAGATGACTTTTGTATGTCGGTCTCGAGCATTAGGATTGTGATACACTATGACCTGACCTAGCTTGTTAGACATGTATTGACCAACATATGTTCTCTAGGTTGAGATCTAAGGTTACTTTGCATTCCGAGTTTCGGTCACATTTCGATGAATGAATTTATGTGCTGCTAAGGTGAGTTTCATTTGCTCCATTTTTAATTGCTTTTGCAATCTATATTTTTGGGCTGAGAATACATGCACTTTATTTTAAAAGCAATTGATACAAGTATATATTAAATTCTACACCGAGTTTGAACCGAAAATCCCTTAGCTTTGGTAACTAGTAACTGCCGGTTATAAGAACTGGTGGGCGCGAGTAGTTATATATGGATCCATAGGGCTTGATATCCCCGTCCGAGCTAGAGCACTAGCCTTTTAACGGACGTATGCTATTTGAGAAGCGTAAACGTTGGTTTGCGTGTATTATTAAGATGATTATACAAAGGGTAAAAATTATATATACGTTAAGTTTAGTTACCAGGGTGCTCAATTTCGTAGAATATTTTGATAAACGTTTCTGGATGAAACAACTGAAAACTTGTGATCCACCTTTATATACGATTATGCGCAACATTAAAACTATGAACTCACCAACCTTTGTGTTGAAACTTTTAAGCATGTTTATTCTCAGGTTAATAGAAGTCTTCTCCTGTTTGCTTATATGTGATACAAGCTATGTGCATGGAGTCATACATGCTTTATTCGAGAAAACGTTGCATTCACAAAATCATCACCATGTATCTTATTTTGACTGCATTATCAACGGATGTAGTATTGTAAACTATTAATTACGGTGATTGTCAATATGTAGAAATAATCAAACGTCAAAAACCTTGGAATTTGATATTCAATTATGGTGTGCCTTTTCAAAAGATTGCAATGTTTACAAAACGTATCATGTAGAGGTGAGTACTTCACTGTGAAATCGATGAATGATGTATTCGTCCAAAGTGGATTCAGACGAGTCATCACACATTACATCTCAATCAGATCGTCATGAATTGGCCATTGCCTTCTTTTATTTCTCACCCTAGATCAGTAACAAGACCATGGAATTAGCAAAATGCTGGATATTTTTTAAAATAGTCAGCAAATTAAGAAAGTTTGACCCATTAAAGTTAAACGTGAAATAACACCTTGCGAATCTTTTATATACCTAAGCTGCAACCTACTGTTACCTTGCAAATTTCTAAGATTATAACAACACTTTATCATTTAAATATTTGTTAGCAGTTTTATTGAAATGACCAGGATGATACGATACTCATCTTACCAGTATGACAAAAAGTAGTCAACTTACCATATTTAAGGTATGTTTGGTACACGGCTTCTAGTAGCTTATGGAAAAAAGTAGAGCTTATGAACTAGAAAATAAACTCCAGCTAGTTTACCAAACACTTATAAAAAATTATAAGCTCCAGCTACCAGCTTTAAAATTAAGCTATAGCCCATAAACTCCAGCTCCAGCTAGTTTCATCCAAACAACCCTCGGTGAATTCCCAAGAACTTTACCATTAAAAACTCTGAATTTTGACATTTTTATATCATTAAAAATAATAAATGATCAAAAATAATAATGATCAGTCCATATCATAGCCATATTGTCACCCATTCCAATTTACAACTTTGAGTAAGTAATTGTGACCAGGTTGCTTTGCAACCATATAAAGATAACACTCCTAGCGTCAAAACAAAAGATGGAATTCATAGTGGGTTGACCAAGTCAAAAAGTACAAACCCAAATAAATAAAATTCATGCTCACTTAATCATACTCGTTGCAACCATATTAAAAAATTCATCCTAAAGTACTTGATGTGCATTCCCGTAAAACCTGTTTATGAATGATCTCTGCAGGTGTCCAAATAAATAATGAGCAAACCGTAAAAAAATATAATATAGAATATAAAATATAAAATATAAAATAATAGTAATAATAATAATAATAATATATGGTTAACTGAATACAATACAACCTTGTTAAGAAGGAGGACATCATGTGTGGAAACTGGGTAGAATTTATAAAACCTCATGCTCTCAAATACAGCAATGTCGCTTGGGCTCACTCTCTCTCTAAGTCTCCTTGCCTATAAGATACCAGTAAGATACAATAAAACTATAATTAATATCGAGTAGCTTACAAACTAACTAATAGTGGAAAAATCAATATTTTAGATAAACCAAAATATTATCTGTCTTTAATATGTTTATAAACTGCAATAACCATAACCAAGTGTACTATTTAAAAAAAAAAAGAACAAATATATTGACAAAACTACCTACCTCCACATTAGCTCTCATCCTTTCGTTAACCTTCTCCCTGACAAATTCCTATTTACAACGAGATCATCATATATTGATAAATAATACAGTTATACCTTAAATGAACACGGTTGAATATATTATTAACAAAGCATGCATGAATGCTCGAGTATGTCTACCATATAGTCACTCTTCTCATCTTCAGACAAACGCTTTGTAGCAATGAGAACATCCACGAATTCCTAGAAAATATTTTTAAGTGTTTAGATGATTGTACGATAACTGAAACTCAAGGAGGCAAATGAGTCAACACGAATATGTGTGGGTTGACCACAGTTTTGCGGAAACAGGTTAGGATCGGATTGTCTACAGGCAACCGTTTTATAAAAAAACCATCCAAAGCTGTTACAACAGTCCAAAGGACTGCGAACCAACTTTTCAGAAAGCGATCAACACTTAAAAAAGCATATAAGAAGAGCAAAGACTCACCTCAACCGTACATACCTCCCAATCAAACTCAACGTCAACCTATAGAAATTCAAGAAAAACAAATAAAGCAAATTAGTGCCAACCCCAACCCAAGTCAAAAGTTAGGTTACGGACATCTAACACTTAAATCAGTCGATTCTTAGTTTAAAAAAAAAAAAAAAACTCACTAATATGTGGTTGTAGCTAGGTGTAACTGATTTTAGTAGATTTTTAATTATTTAAAAATAATAAATTAATGCCACGCGTGATCAGGGCGAAAACTACAGAAATGGAACATATAAGAAGGGTAGAAACCAACTTACAGGATACTGGATGTGAACATATGTTCTTTGTTCTGTATGGTCTTCCTTAAGAGGATTAAAGATGTCTATAGAAACAGTAACAGATGTTCCATGTTAACACACCCGTATCATCATTCAAATTATGATGACCATATTATTGTTATAATAATAATAATAATAAATAAATAAATAATAATAATAATTAAACCCTTTCTCTATATTGCAGTCAACTATAGCTATTTAAGCAACGAATCAAACTGTATCTAGGTATTCTATGCTAACCTGCTAATTTTTACTTACAAGGTGTGAAGTGTGTAACCCCCTTCGATTTTAAATCTCCCAAAACCTCCCTGTATAAAATCAGATAGTAAACAACATTAGCTACCAAATTTTTTAAGATAAGAAAACTGTCAAAGAGTGCAAGAATAAGTAACAAAGCAAGCACAAGCATCAATCAAATTAAAAATTAAAGAAACTACTAGTGTAACTATTAGAGAGATGATTACACATAAAAAAGAAAAATTACAAAAGGGCAGGGAACAACATAATATAGATAGAATGAAGCTAAAGTAGTAGACAAAAGTGACAACCTACCTATCTTCACAGCTTAGCATATAGATTAGAGGAGATTCATGTCTTTCAGCTGTTGGAAAATAATAAGGCATCCAACCCAAATTCACATCCTTCATGGGAACAATTTTTTCTTCATACGAACCCCCCTTTAGTTTGAATTCCATTGCAACCTTACCAGAAGGTGGAAATGGGCATTGAAACTGTACCGAAAAAAGCACATACAAGATATCTTACATTAGAGTGACTTCAATTACTCCGTATATATGTTCTTAACAAGTAACTTCAAGCACAATGCAGCTTTCAAACTGCAAAATAATCCACCACCCAAATCTACCCATGTGCAAGTATATGAGTCATCTACCTATATATTTATATAAATAAGAGTTTAAGAAAGTGACATGTGAATGAATAGCACCTTAATTACAGCTAAATTGTTCCAAGTGGAAAAATCCAGATTACTTAATATTTATGAGTTAACGATATTTAAATCTACATTATTAACTAATGAAACTAATTAAATAATCTATTTTACTTTAAACCCTTGAAAAAGTCAAATCTAATCTCCATCATGCATCAAACCCTAAATTGTGGTCTGCTACCGTTGTGATTATTAGCTATATACGGAGTAATTGAAATGAAACGATCATGCCTAATCTCCCCAAACTAGAAGTTGTTGCATTAGTCACCTCAAAAGTAGTTATATTGTGCAGTTTGTATTTTGAAACCTACGTTCAATCTTTTTATATTCAAGCAATTAACAACATCAGCACTCTATTTACAAACTTGTCTTTAAAAACCCCTAGTACATACTATTATAACACAACATCAATATTATGATAAGATCATAACAGATGTTAATTAAGCATAACCACTTAAATTTTCAATTAAACAACAAAGAAGCACAGGGTGTCAAGTTTTATATATGGTAAAACAAAGTACCAAAAACTGAAGTAAGTTTATACTAGTACTACTTACAGCAAAGATCACAGGTATGGGGATTAGTTCAGCTGCGCCATATTTAGACCTGATCGTTGTCCCTGCAACAAACACTACTAAAAAGTCACATAGAGCCCTGAAAACAGAAACATAAAAACTATAAAATACGACTAATAGCTGTTAGAAATAGGAGGTTATGTGTATATTATTTATGGAAGAGAGGATTGATAATTTAAAAGTTTGATTGATCTTGAAGGCTTTGTTTATTGCTTATTGAATTTGCTTATTGAATTGCTTTGTTGCTTAATTACAAATGAGGGGTGAAGCCCTCTATTTATACTACTCAATGGAGTAGTCTAGATCACTCCATCATCTACTACTATCTAGATATTTCCTAGTATTTCTAGACCTAGATATTTTACAAGATTATTCTACACACATTCTACACACTTTCACTACTACATATTACAAGAAGTTTCTACATAATGGGCTATAATCTTGATCCAAAATAGTTGTATACTTGCAAGCCCAAATCCAAAACAAATAGCCCACAATCAAGTTTAATTTCCAACAGCCCCCCTTAAACTTGATTTCGTTACTCCGAGCATATTCCGTAATCTCTTAAACGTCTCGTGTTTTAGAGGCTTTGTGAAAATATCAGCAACTTGGTCAAGTGACTTCGCGTACTTTATCTGCACCTCTTTATTTGTAACACACTCCCTGATGTAATGGTATTTCGTATCGATGTGCTTGCTTCGATCATGGAAGACTGGATTCTTTGCTAGAGCAATCGCAGACTTGTTATCCACATATATCTCTGTAGCTTCCTTTTGAAAAAACTTAAGCTCATTTAGTAACTTCCTGAGCCATATTGCATGACAGGTGCACGATGTTGCTGCTACAAACTCGGCTTCACACGTTGACAGAGTCACAATGGGTTGCTTCTTCGAGCTCCATGTGAACGCCGTATCTCCCATATAGAACACGAAACCACTCGTACTCTTACGATCATCTATGTCTCCAGCCCAATCACTATCACTGTATCCAACTAGCTTGAAGTGCTCAGAAGGCGAATAAAACAGGCCATAGTCAATCGTACCTTTGATGTAGCGAAGTATCCTCTTGGCCGCCTTCAAGTGATTTATTGTAGGTGCTTCCATGTATCGACTTACTAGTCCAACTCCGTAGAGAATATCTGGCCTCGTGCAGGTTAGGTACCTCAGACTTCCAACCAAACTCTTGTATTTTGTTGGGTCCACCAAGTATCCTTCATCATCTTTTGACAATTTGAGATTGCAATCCACCGGTGTATTCATTGACTTGCAATCATTCATCTTAAACTTCTTGAGCACCTCATTCGCATAACCTTCTTGGGATATGAATATTCCTTCTTTCTTTTGTTTTACCTCGATCCCAAGATAGTAAGCCATAAGTCCAATGTCGGTCATCTCGAACTCCCGAACCATTGCTTTCTTGAACTCCTCAAACATTTTAGGATTACTACCGGTGAATATCAAGTCATCCACGTATAGGCACACAATCATAACATCTCCATCATTGCTAACTTTGGTGTAGAGGGCATGCTCATGGGGGCATTTCGTAAAGTCATTCTGCTGGAAATACTTGTCTATCCTGCTATTCCATGCCCGAGGCGCTTGCTTCAACCCGTATAAGGCCTTTTTCAATTTTAGCACCTTATTCTCTTGGCCTTTCACGATGTATCCCAAAGGTTGTTCTATATAGACTTCTTCTTCTAAGTGGCCATTAAGGAACGCGGATTTGACATCCATTTGATAAATCTTCCAATTATGTTGAGCCGCAAGTGAGATTATCAATCTTATAGTTTCTAGACTAGCGACGGGAGCAAATACCTCGTCATAGTCTATGCCGGCTCGTTGACTATATCCCTTCGCTACCAACCTTGCCTTATATCTTTCAACTTCACCTTTGGAATTCTTCTTGGCCTTGTACACCCATTTTACACCAATAGCCTTATGTCCCTTTGGTAGTGTGGCAAGATCCCACGTATTATTCTTCTCGATTGCTTGAATCTCTTCGTCCATAGCACATTTCCACTTTTGGCTTTTTGTTGCGTCTTCATAGCTTATTGGCTCACAATCGGCAAGAAG
Source organism: Rutidosis leptorrhynchoides (assembly GCF_046630445.1). NCBI lineage: Eukaryota > Viridiplantae > Streptophyta > Magnoliopsida > Asterales > Asteraceae > Rutidosis > Rutidosis leptorrhynchoides. Next base: position 94,849,426 of record NC_092338.1, on the reverse strand, counting down.
GCAGAACAATGATAGATCCTCCATAGGCTGTGTTACCTCGTACAACTCCTCAATGCTCCTTGTGTGATGTTGTAGCCTACTTGATTCTCCTCCTGATGTTGGTGTCACTTCATTAGGTGTAGTGGTTGGAGTATGTGGAGAGTGCGGAGATGGTGTACCAGAAGGTTCTTGAACTTCTAGATATTCTTCGTTCTTTGCAGTACTCTCGAATGGATAAGGGAGAAAGTCGTAGTTCTCCTCTTCGGGAACATTCCAATCCCATGTTGCTTCTTCATCGAACACCACGTCTCGACTTGAGATTACTTTACCATTCTTGGGATTGTATAGCTTGTAACCCTTCGAACTTGAGTCATAACCCACGAATATGAGTTTCTCGCTTTTATCATCGAGCTTCGTCCTCTTCTGATCTGGCACATGAGCATATGCTACACTTCCGAACACTCGAAGGTGTGAGATGCCGAGCTTCCTTCCACTCCAAGCTTCAATGGGCGTTTTGTTCTTGACACTTCTAGTGGGCGAGCGATTTGATAGATAGATCGCACAGTCCACTGCCTCAGCCCAAAACTCCTTAGGCATCCTTTTGCTCTTTAACATACTCCGGGCCATATCAAGAATGGTCCTATTTTTTCTTTCCGCAACACCATTTTGTTGAGGTGAATACGGAAGAGTTAGAGGACATCGTAAGCCATTGTTGTCGCAAAATTTCTTGAATTCCTTGGATGTGAACTCTCCTCCACGATCGGATCTCAACGCCTTTATGGTGAGACCACTTTGATTCTCCACAAATGCTTTAAACTTCTTGAACATTCCAAAAGCTTCCGACTTCTCTTTTAGAAAATATACCCATGTTTTTCGACTAAAATCATCAATGAATAGAAGAAAATATCTATTTTTACCAAAAGACGGTGGGCTGATGAGTCCACACACATCCGTGTGAATAAGTTCTAGAGGTTTCTTCGCTCTACTAGAAGCTTCTGTTGGAAAACTGTTTCGAAAGTGCTTTCCTAGAAGGCATCCCTCACATATTTGATCCGGATGATTAATTGGAGGCAAACCCTTCACCATTCCTTTACTTGATAATAATTTTAAGCCTCCAAAATTTAAGTGCCCGTATCTCATGTGCCAAAGCCAAGAATTATCTTTGAAACATGCTTTTAAACATCTTGGAATGTCATGTTGAATATTTAGCATGAACATCCTATTCATTGACATTGGCACCTTAGCAATCAAACCTCCTTTTTGGTCTCTTAAAGAAAGAGTACGATTTATCATGTGAATATCATAGCCTTTCTCTAAGAGTTGTCCAATACTCAGTATATTCGTCTTCATATTAGGCACATAATACACGTTAGAGATAAATTGATGCCTTCCATTTTTCAAGCGGATGAGAATCTTACCTTTGCCTTTAACCGGGACTTTAGAGGAATCTCCGAAGGTGATATTTCCACTAATTACCTCGTCTAACTCCACAAACATGTTTTTGTCACCGCACATATGGTTGCTTGCACCCGTGTCGAGATACCACAAATTTGATTCTCCGTTATCTTCACCTTTGCATGCTAGTAACAAAGTGTTTTTCACGGCTTCGGTATCTTCTTGCACTAAATTTGCTCTTTCTTGCACGTAATTGTTTGATTTCTCGCATTCCGAAGCATAGTGGCCAAATTTATGACAATTATTGCATTTGGTTTGAGAATTGTCGTACCTTGGCCTTCTACTTGTGTAGCCTCTCCCGCGACCTCTTGTCGGGTGAAAATTTTGACTTCTTTCTTCATTTCTGTAAGAACTATAACCTCCACGTTTGATATATCCTTGTCCTCGTCCTCGGCCACGTACTTGACCACGGATTCGTTGACTCGTTTGATGAGTCTTTTCACTGCTCTCTTCCTTGAAAGACAGTTTTGCTTGTAAAGCTTGCTCCAATGGCTCCTTATTATTCTTATTGAACCTCTCTTCATGGGCTTGTAGTGAACCCATGAGTTCATCGATAGTCATTGATTCTAGATCTTTAGATTCTTCGATAGCTACGACTATATAGTCGAATTTTGAATCTAATGATCTAAGAATCTTCTCAATGACTCTTACATCACTTAGAGTTTCACCATTCCTCTTTAATTGATTGACAATCGCCAAGACTCTTGTAAAATAATCGGAAATTGATTCTGAGTCTTTCTTATTTAAGGATTCGAACTCACCTCGTAGTGTTTGTAGTCGAACCTTTTTCACCTTTTCAACTCCCTTGTGAGAATTCTCCAAGATCTCCCATGCTTTCTTGGCGGTGGTTGCACTTGCAATTTTCTCAAAAGCTCCATCATCTACACTTTGTTGGATGATGGAAAGAGCCTTTTGATCGTTCGTCTTCATTAATTTTTTCTCCTTGCCGAGAGGACCTTTTTCTGCAGGTTCCTCATAGCCTTCCTCCACAATCTCCCATAAGTCTTGTCCACCTAGGAAGGTCTTCATTTGGATGCTCCATCGATCATAATTATCCTTTGTGAGGCGAGGAAATGTGATGACATTGTTGGCCATCATCTTGTCGAACCAAGCTCTTGATACCAATTTGTTAGAAATAGGAGGTTATGTGTATATTATTTATGGAAGAGAGGATTGATAATTTAGAAGTTTGATTGATCTTGAAGGCTTTGTTTATTGCTTATTGAATTTGCTTATTGAATTGCTTTGTTGCTTGATTACAAATGAGGGGTGAAGCCCTCTATTTATACTACTCAATGGAGTAGTCTAGATCACTCCATCATCTACTACTATCTAGATATTTCCTAGTATTTCTAGACCTAGATATTTTACAAGATTATTCTACACATGAAAGGATCCGAAACTAATCATCCGGACGATGTCCATATTGATTACAAACGAATTACAACAGTTGATAACATCGCGAGGTACTTGACCTCTATATGATACATTTTTACAAACGTTGCATTTATTCTTAAAAGGCAATCTATCTTTACATAAAAAAATTAATAAACTCGTCAAACATTTCTCGATATCCAAATGACCTAAACTGTCATTTACTTAATAAATGTCTTTAATGATCTTCAATGACTCGAATGCAACGTTCTTGTATCATGGCTTAAATGGTCCCAACTAGTATCCTTAATATGAGCTAACGCACAGCGGAAGTCTTAATTCATACCTGAGAATAACATGCTTTAAAACGTCAACATAAAGTTGGTGAGATATATAGGTTTGATGCTAGCAGCGATATAACAATGGACCACAAGATTTCATATATAAACATTTTAATAAAAATATTCTAAGTGGTTGAGCACTTGGTAACCATACTTAACAATTAATCACGTCGCATATTCCCTTTAATATGAAATCTTACTACACTGTACCAAGTGTAGTCACGAAACGAAGTACTGTGCAACCGTTGAATACTGGTCGTCCAGTCCGGTTGGGGTTGTCAGGCCCGATAGATCTATCAACAGGATTCGCGTTTACAATACCGCTGTAAATATTAGTTACCAAGCTACAGGGAAGTATGCCAGTGGTACAACTCAACGTAGAATATATTTTTCAGTTACTTGTGTCCATAATGTAAAACATAAAATACATGTATTCTCATCTCGAAATATTTAGAGTTTAAAAGTGGGACTATATACTCACTTCCGTCTTGAAGATATATATATAATTTGACTTGGTCTCCGGTTGATATCACGAACCTATCCATATATAATATATCAATACCTTTTCTTTTTTAAACAAACGTCACATATATATACTTGTTATACTTTTAATACTTTGAATAATTCCTTAGTCCGTAGTTAGCAGTTCGTTGTTAGTAATTCAATTTTAATGGTTCATATTTAGATATTTAATAAACCCCCAATGAAATAAATAAAACCCTCATCGTATATGTATTGGTCGAGATTAATCTTGACCCACGGTACCGGTGTTGTCAAATGACGTGTTGCGTACATAAAGTACCGGTGTTGTCAAATGACGTGTTGCGTACAATCATGGGATCTTATGATTAATCTTCTCGTATTGTTTACGGGTGATCCTGAACCATATAAAATTGAATTATGAGTACATATATATAAAATATCATGTTATTTTAGAAAGATGTGATTTTATTTAATTTTTCCCAATTAATCCCGAAGTTAAACAAGTCTTGGATAACCAATTTTGTTTCGGTCATAGTTTCTTCGTTACAAATCCGTTTTCGTTGATTCAACTTGCCATCTCCTTGGATCGAGTCCCTCTTTAAGACTATGAACTGAAAATACCTTGGTATGTATTCAAAATCACACGGCATAGGTGAAACTTTAGTGAAACTTATGAAGTTAAACATTTTCCTTTATTTAAACAACCTTAAATGATTATTTTTCTAAAAATACTTATACTTTGAATTAAATCATGAAATTTTTATGTGTTATCATATTCATAGTAAAAATCATTTTTCCAGAACATAAACCTCCAACTCAAAGTTTAAGATAGTTTTTAATTATCCAACCCAAAACAGTCCCCGGTGGCACTCCGACGTCGTAAAAACAGTTTTTAAGATATTCTTTGAAAAACCAAATTATACCTTGTTAAATTAGCATATATTTAAGTTATATTACAGGTCTTGAAGTATTTTAAAAGTTAAGTTAGAAGGATCTATTTAGTTTGCAAACAAGTTTGAAAACATTCAAACTATGTTCTTGTTGTTAAACTTTTATACCACAAAATAAGATAGCTATATATATATGAATCGAATAAGGTTATGAACATAGATACTACCTCAAGTTCCTTGGACAAGGTTGCTGTAAAAGAGGAGTAAGAAGCTAGAATCAAAAGGGTGATGGAAGTGGATGAAAGATTGGAAGTAAGTTTGTGTTCTTGGAAGGATTTCTTGAAGTGTTTTTGTATGGTTTTCTTATGGTGTTTAAGTAAGGTTTTTGAAGCTAGATCTTCATGGAACTTTGCTGAATGTTTATGGAATTTAATGTTCTTGAGAGTGTGGGTGTTTTTAGCTAGAGAATGGAAGTAAAAATGAAACAAAATGAGGATACATATATACTCCTAAAAAAATGTTTATGTAGTAGACATGGACAAATTTTTAGTTTGTATTTTTGTAATTAGTCTTACAATCATTCAAAAGTAATTACCTTATACATAAGGCATGAACAAGGGCTGGTTAGGTGGTGATTTGATGTGTATATACCAATAGTAAATACGTATAGAAGCTAGGTATGATACGAGTACAAATACTCTAGATATACGTATAGAAATTTTGTGAAAAATGGAATGAGGATTCAAATATAGCTATCTTTTGTGAATACACTTATATGATTTTATGTATTTAAGTCTTTAAAAGTGATTAAATACATTACTTATACGATATATGTATAAACATTATAAGTCTTAAGTATTTATGTCAAATAACGTTACGTATAGTTATCGTTTTGAAAACTTAAGTTAGTAGTTTCAAAATATACTTATAACTTATTGTTATTAATAAAAAATGAGATATTAAAACATTCATTAATCATGTTAAATATGTATATATACATATATATACACAAACGTATAATTATCATATATTGTATAGTTCGTGATATCATCGGTCAAACTAGACGGTCAAACGTTGTGTAAAACTCTTTTCGGAAACATAAATCTCAACAATTTGGATTGCTTATCATGTTGGTAAGGTTTAATTTATGTAAATATTAATCTTATAAGTATAGAATGATCGAAAAAGTGCGGGTCAACTTTAGGGTTTTTGCTTATCGTGTCGGAACCATATAGAGATTAGAGTTTAAATTTGGTCGGAAATTTCCGGGTCGTTACAGTACCCATCCGTTAAAGAAATTTCGTCCTCGAAATTTGGTAGAGGTTGTCATAAACAACAATAGGAATGTTTTCATGACGAATATGAGGTAATAATGAAATTTTATCATTATTGAAAGATTTAGATAAAACGATTTGGTTATGTGAGACGCACGAGCGAAGCTATCACAAAAGAGTGAAATGAGTAAATATAGAATTGTTGTAACCGATGACGTGATTATGATCGATTTCCGGGATTTAAGGGTTTTAAAGAAAATCTTATGTAATAAGATTTAGTTTTGCGGCGATCAGGATCTTCTTTGATTTAACGCGGCAATCTGTTTTGATTTCTTTGTCGAATATTTCACTATAAATTTACCTCCTTCCCTTTCTTTCTTCCCACATCTTCTATTCTTTCTCTTTAGTTCCTACTTTAAGACATTCGCTAATATGCTCCATCCCATTCTAACCCTTGTTATATTTCTAACTTTCATATCTTTCATTCTTCTTTTTCATCTATCACCAGAAGAATCTATTCTCTTTTATCCTTTCCTTGGAATTATAATGTTTTTAATTCTCCCGTGCCTTTACGTTGCAATACGTATTGATATGCACGGTTTGTAGTTTCGGGGTTGTTGTTAGGTTTTATACCTTCCCTTATATTTCGATGTTCCTACTCCCGTCCCTTAAAATCATTGTCATCCACAGTTAATGCTCTCTCTTATTTGCTGTGGTTTATGTTCCTATTTCTATTCTGAAGTTTTGTCCCTTCATTTCTTCTTCCCGTCCTCGAGCCAAGCGAACAATGGTCCGAAATTCGTAGGTAGGAAATTTGGAATGAACCTTGCTATTGGTTTTAGAATGAAATTGTAATGGCACGATCTTGATTCGTTAAATTACTCGAATATTCCGAAAAAAAAAATAGAACTATCAAGGTGATACGTTCTAATATGTTTGAAGACTTGATAGAATGTAAGAGCCGTGTAACATGGCACATGATGACGGTACTGTGAATCATCACATTCCATTAGAAACTTAACATGACTTACTGTAATATAATGAAGTTGATCAAGTTTCATTATATTATACTAATTCATGTATCAGTTCCCAACACTACTTCAAAACATTCATATTTTTAAACTTAGAGATTTCAGAATTTAGAAACTAACACAGTTTCTTTTATATTGTAGCGCAGATGTTACGGAGAGTTAAATGATCGCAGATAGGAATAGTTGTAAAAATATCTCCAGAAATATGAAAAATATGTATAACGAATGAAGATATCTTATAATATCTAAGATAAAATGATGGTGAAGAATATCATCTTGAAAAGTTTAGAATAAGGAGCAGTGTTCTTACTAACGGTTTCAGCAGGCACTGGATCATTTGGATCCTTTGAAGGCAGGTTCTGTTTTCATGATTTGTTCACGGCCTCCTTCATACTTTGCTCAATCCGTTTTCCAGTTCCAAACCTTCTCTTTTTCTCAGCTTTACCACCATACCATTCTTTATCATCAATCTTTTGATTGTTAAAGTCGTTTACAGTTTTTGCTGCTTCATCAGCATTTCAAGAGCTACTTCATAGTTCAGGGTGTTTTCAGAAATCATGAAAGGATTTGAATGCGAATTGTAATCGTCAAGTTACGAATGAGGTTTAAGATAAAATCAAGTGGCAAACTTGAAGAATTGTTTAGTTTCATATGTTACAATCAACATTTTAATTCATTTTAATTGTCCAATGTTTTCTTCTTTATGCCACTTGTTGGATTCTGGTAGGTCAAAATCCGAATATGAAATTTGATTGAAAATGGTTATTCTGGGGTGAGCGGATACGAATATCGGTGGTTGTAAGTAAGATAATAGATAACCGTTGAATCAGATTCAAGAATGTACAATATAACTTATTAATGTGAATTCTAAATATTCCTCGGGTACTACCCACCCGTTAAAATATTTTCATCATTAATAGTTTGTACGAAGGAATTTTTAATTACTATCTTTATGAAAATATACTTGCATATATATTTTCTTCAGAGATAATCATAGATTTAATGAGTCAATAAGATATTAAACTCATTTGATTTATCGTTAATTCTAGATTACATAATCTCTAAGACTTTAGAAATTACATAATCGTCATACGATACGTAAAGCGAAGATAATCGATGTAGAACGATATATAGAACGAAGATCATACTCGAAGTACAGATATTGAGTCGTGTGATGTTGATATTCGAGATACAGATTGTGATGTTGAGATTGTGATTGGGGTGATAAAGGTACTGTCGGCGTTGACGATGGTAGTACGGATTATGCTGCTGGTGCTGCTGTTGGTGTTTGTAACCTTCGCACCATATTCTCCAAAACCACTACCCGAGCACGGAGTTCGTTGACTTCTTCTATTATACCGGGATGATTGACGGTTGGAACGAGCGAATGAACAAGATTTGAAATATGGGATAGTATGTAATCATGACGAGATACTCTAGAAATGAGCGAGAAAATGGTGTTTCGAATGGGTTCGCCGGTAAGTGCTTCAGGTTCATCGTTAAGAGGGCAATTTGGTGGATGAAATGGATCACCTTCTTCTTGCCTCCAGAAATTTAGTATATTACGAACCCATCCCCAGTTCATCCAGAATAGATGATGGGAAATTGGTTGATCCATTCCGGTGACGCTGTTCTCGGAGCTCGAATGGAAATCCATGTCGGCGTAGCTATCGAAGTCGGAGGAATTCGAACTGGATGAAGAATTCATCTTGTATAGTTGGAGAAATGAATTTTTTTGGTTTGGAATAGATTATAGGAGTTGGGTTTGGTACTCTTCAATACATAATTTTCATATGTATATATAATACCGAAATCCCGTGAATTACGGAGAATCTTTGAAATTCGTCGGGCAATGTTTATAGTAATAGATACGCTAGGATATGAATTTTGTCTATACACTATCGATGCACTAGATGCAGTAAGACGTGTCTAGACTAAAGAATGATAAGCAGGCAACTCCCTAAGGATGATAAGCAGATGGTTTCCGACTAGAAATGATAAGCAAAACTTTTTAGCAGGTAGATACGGTCAAAGTCCAGACTCACTAATGTATCCTAACAACTACCAGTTAGACACACTAATGCAAGGCCTGGTTCGCTAAGACCAACGCTCTGATACCAACTGAAAGGATCCGAAACTAATCATCCGGACGATGTCCATATTGATTACAAACGAATTACAACAGTTGATAACATCGCGAGGTACTTGACCTCTATATGATACATTTTTACAAACGTTGCATTTATTCTTAAAAGGCAATCTATCTTTACATAAAAAAATTAATAAACTCGTCAAACATTTCTCGATATCCAAATGACCTAAACTGTCATTTACTTAATAAATGTCTTTAATGATCTTCAATGACTCGAATGCAACGTTCTTGTATCATGGCTTAAATGGTCCCAACTAGTATCCTTAATATGAGCTAACGCACAGCGGAAGTCTTAATTCATACCTGAGAATAACATGCTTTAAAACGTCAACATAAAGTTGGTGAGATATATAGGTTTGATGCTAGCAGCGATATAACAATGGACCACAAGATTTCATATATAAACATTTTAATAAAAATATTCTAAGTGGTTGAGCACTTGGTAACCATACTTAACAATTAATCACGTCGCATATTCCCTTTAATATGAAATCTTACTACACTGTACCAAGTGTAGTCACGAAACGAAGTACTGTGCAACCGTTGAATACTGGTCGTCCAGTCCGGTTGGGGTTGTCAGGCCCGATAGATCTATCAACAGGATTCGCGTTTACAATACCGCTGTAAATATTAGTTACCAAGCTACAGGGAAGTATGCCAGTGGTACAACTCAACGTAGAATATATTTTTCAGTTACTTGTGTCCATAATGTAAAACATAAAATACATGTATTCTCATCTCGAAATATTTAGAGTTTAAAAGTGGGACTATATACTCACTTCCGTCTTGAAGATATATATATAATTTGACTTGGTCTCCGGTTGATATCACGAACCTATCCATATATAATATATCAATACCTTTTCTTTTTTAAACAAACGTCACATATATATACTTGTTATACTTTTAATACTTTGAATAATTCCTTAGTCCGTAGTTAGCAGTTCGTTGTTAGTAATTCAATTTTAATGGTTCATATTTAGATATTTAATAAACCCCCAATGAAATAAATAAAACCCTCATCGTATATGTATTGGTCGAGATTAATCTTGACCCACGGTACCGGTGTTGTCAAATGACGTGTTGCGTACATAAAGTACCGGTGTTGTCAAATGACGTGTTGCGTACAATCATGGGATCTTATGATTAATCTTCTCGTATTGTTTACGGGTGATCCTGAACCATATAAAATTGAATTATGAGTACATATATATAAAATATCATGTTATTTTAGAAAGATGTGATTTTATTTAATTTTTCCCAATTAATCCCGAAGTTAAACAAGTCTTGGATAACCAATTTTGTTTCGGTCATAGTTTCTTCGTTACAAATCCGTTTTCGTTGATTCAACTTGCCATCTCCTTGGATCGAGTCTCTCTTTAAGACTATGAACTGAAAATACCTTGGTATGTATTCAAAATCACACGGCATAGGTGAAACTTTAGTGAAACTTATGAAGTTAAACATTTTCCTTTATTTAAACAACCTTAAATGATTATTTTTCTAAAAATACTTATACTTTGAATTAAATCATGAAATTTTTATGTGTTATCATATTCATAGTAAAAATCATTTTTCCAGAACATAAACCTCCAACTCAAAGTTTAAGATAGTTTTTAATTATCCAACCCAAAACAGTCCCCGGTGGCACTCCGACGTCGTAAAAACAGTTTTTAAGATATTCTTTGAAAAACCAAATTATACCTTGTTAAATTAGCATATATTTAAGTTATATTACAGGTCTTGAAGTATTTTAAAAGTTAAGTTAGAAGGATCTATTTAGTTTGCAAACAAGTTTGAAAACATTCAAACTATGTTCTTGTTGTTAAACTTTTATACCACAAAATAAGATAGCTATATATATATGAATCGAATAAGGTTATGAACATAGATACTACCTCAAGTTCCTTGGACAAGGTTGCTGTAAAAGAGGAGTAAGAAGCTAGAATCAAAAGGGTGATGGAAGTGGATGAAAGATTGGAAGTAAGTTTGTGTTCTTGGAAGGATTTCTTGAAGTGTTTTTGTATGGTTTTCTTATGGTGTTTAAGTAAGGTTTTTGAAGCTAGATCTTCATGGAACTTTGCTGAATGTTTATGGAATTTAATGTTCTTGAGAGTGTGGGTGTTTTTAGCTAGAGAATGGAAGTAAAAATGAAACAAAATGAGGATACATATATACTCCTAAAAAAATGTTTATGTAGTAGACATGGACAAATTTTTAGTTTGTATTTTTGTAATTAGTCTTACAATCATTCAAAAGTAATTACCTTATACATAAGGCATGAACAAGGGCTGGTTAGGTGGTGATTTGATGTGTATATACCAATAGTAAATACGTATAGAAGCTAGGTATGATACGAGTACAAATACTCTAGATATACGTATAGAAATTTTGTGAAAAATGGAATGAGGATTCAAATATAGCTATCTTTTGTGAATACACTTATATGATTTTATGTATTTAAGTCTTTAAAAGTGATTAAATACATTAGTTATACGATATATGTATAAACATTATAAGTCTTAAGTATTTATGTCAAATAACGTTACGTATAGTTATCGTTTTGAAAACTTAAGTTAGTAGTTTCAAAATATACTTATAACTTATTGTTATTAATAAAAAATGAGATATTAAAACATTCATTAATCATGTTAAATATGTATATATACATATATATACACAAACGTATAATTATCATATATTGTATAGTTCGTGATATCATCGGTCAAACTAGACGGTCAAACGTTGAGTAAAACTCTTTTCGGAAACATAAATCTCAACAATTTGGATTGCTTATCATGTTGGTAAGGTTTAATTTATGTAAATATTAATCTTATAAGTATAGAATGATCGAAAAAGTGCGGGTCAACTTTAGGGTTTTTGCTTATCGTGTCGGAACCATATAGAGATTAGAGTTTAAATTTGGTCGGAAATTTCCGGGTCGTTACAACACACATTCTACACACTTTTACTACTACATATTACAAGAAGTTTCTACATAATGGGCTATAATCTTGATCCAAAATAGTTGTATACTTGCAAGCCCAAATTCAAAACAAATAGCCCACAATCAAGTTTAGTTTCCAACAATAGCAACTTACAATTTGAACCACAACAAAGGTAGACTTTATTTCCGTGCAATACCCCACCCTCTTTAAACGCATCCTGGAACCGAATTTAAATATCATAGTTAATTAATTAGTGCTGAAAGTGTCACAAAGACCGTGAATATATGAACAGAAAACTCACTTGTAGATTTGAAAAATTCCAGCCATAACCATTTGGCGAACGAAGCCAGTCCGGCTGAAATAATAAAAAAACGTCAAACACAAAGCACAAACTAACATGGATAGATGGTAACTAATTAAGTAGCAGAGCACATACAATTGTATCAAAACAGAACCAGTCCTTCCATAAGTCCACCTGCAACAACAACAGTTTTTCCTTTTTTTTTAGTGATAAATACTTTGGTAAATTTAAATGTTTTGGTAAACAGAAGCTATCATCGTGTTGTGTGTATAGATTAAAATTCAGATACACATCTAAAACTATCACTCAAATTTAGATGTCAAGACAGGTACTAAAAAACAGCTTTAGATAGGAGTTATTACTCAAAATCAGAATCGCACTCTATAAAACAAAAGATACACGATTATTTATGTAAATAAAAACCTAAAATCTGTAGAATATAGATTGAAGAGAACGATAGAGCGAGGATTAATTATGATTCCACAATTACCAATTCACGCTGCACGTCGAAAACATCTGATTCCACCATTGACGTTACCGTGTGAGATTCCTTGTTCGGTTAGTTGGGGGTTACGGATGCTAACCGTTCTGTTTTACGAATATTTTATAGGGTTTAAGGATATATTTATGTTATACGATATACGATATATTATTTTATAAGGGTTTTTTTTTTTTTTTTTTTTTTTTTTTTTGGAAAGTCAAACACACACCATACACGAAATTAAACACAAATATATACATGCCCACTACGGGACTCGAACCCCCAACCTATAGGTTGAAGGGGTCACCTCGATACCGCTAGGCCAATGGCCCTTTGGTTATTTTATAAGGTTTTAAGGATTACTTTTTTTTTATTTACATATTCTATCTTTAATTATATATATAATATAATAATAATATAAGTTCAACCTTCTATAAGCATAACTGAAAGTTTATGAAATAAAAGTGTATATGGATCAAAAAGTGGTGTGTGAGAATCACCTCCCTATATTTATAGGAACGCTTATTTATTTATTATTATTATATTCATTTATTTATTATTATTTATTATTTTAGTGTTACATATCTCGTTTCTCCTTTATTTTATTTTTATACATTATTAATTAATTAAAAGATAATAATTGTTAAGTAATAAATATTCTTAAATCCCTATTCACAATCCCTAGATCAAAAAATTTCTTCTTAACACCCTTTCATCCAATGTCTTATAATCATCCTTTATCACTATTAACTAATAAACTCATTCTCAATAATGATATCCTTTAATTACCCTTCTAAAACCCTTCCATACCTTTCATTCAATCAGGCTCCCAATTAAAGTCCCTCTGGTAACCAATCATGTTATATTGTTCTTCCTTCCTCTTACGATTCCCCTAGAAATCCCGTACATCTAATTCAAAATCAAATTATAACAATGAATTGATTTAAAAAATTAAATCAATCAAACGAAGATCGACGTTAAAATTACAAACTGATTGATTCAAAATTTAAGATTGATTGAAAATTTATTGAAAACTGAAAAAATTAGGTCTCTAGTTACTTGGAGAAGAAGCAATCTCCTGGGGCATGCAATTTTCAAAAATAGGTCATAACCGGTAGCTATAATGCATAACTTGACTTGGAGGCGAAGAAAAACTTGAACGGCAAATTTTTGAATTTTTTTCCACGTCCATCGGCTTTTACGTCCATAGCCGATGGCTATCAAATACAAAAGCCGGCGGCTATCTTCATATTAGTGTAGATATTTGTCTTGCGATCGTTTTGACAGGTGGATTGCCTTAAATGGAGTCCGGATGATCGAAATATGGCCAAAACTTGTGACATCGCACACAGGGCGGATGCGCCTTAAGCCCTGTGGTAGCCCAGGATACCACTCAAATAAGTCCACTAAGTGTAAATATATTTGGGCTTTATAAGAGTTCACCATTGGATTTTTATTTTATGCACCTTCCAGGCCAAATATAAAATTCTGTAAGGCCTTTTATATCTTTAAACAATTTCATACGCAACACAAATTCAATTGGGTACAAGACTACGAGTGTACGTCATCTGAGAGTCTGAGACTCGACGGTCTTGAGTTCTTCATCATCTAATCGGCTCATCTCAATAAACAACTCCAGGTATTCTATTTTTAACTCATGTTTTATAATTATAAATTATCCTTTAAGAATTATATTAGCCATATATATATATGTAATGTGTTTAACCCAGTAATTTTAGGGTTTAGTAATTTATCAAAACTTTTTAAATCACTTAAGAAAAAGATGAGTTTAATTATTAAAATTCTCTGTGTGCATATGTATAAAGGAAGAAAACAATCTTTCCTATCGTTATGTCTATCGACTATTAAAGCTAGCTTTAGTTTTACTCGTTGCAACTGTAACCGTTGAAATATGTTTTTTGCAATGAAGCTTGTGAAATCTGAATTACGAAACCGAATGGGTGACGATTTTTTGAAAAATTGTTTAATTGGTGCTATAGAAAAAGAAGGACTTCTCAAAGTTAAAGATAAAGCCGTAATGAAGCGCTTTCAAAAGAACAAAGATCAAAAAGGACAACTAAATTAGCTAGCAGTTAACTTGTTTTCTTTTTGTAACGGAACACTATTATTGTTATTAATTAATTATTAAATTAATATTAAACATTAATTAATATTATTATATTTATGTGCTACCACTCACCATAAATTCTATATCCGTCACTGGTCGCACAAATTTTTACAATTTCTTCAAAAAAAATTCAAATTAACATAATAAAGCATCAAAAATTTATAATATAGACTATATAAACATATAAATTATGCTAGATAAAAACCAAAATAAATGATGTAAAATATGTATATTTTGTAGTGACCCGAACTTTTCCATGATTATATATTATATGATATCTATATTTACATGATTAAATGTTTCCAACATGTTAAGCAATCAAACTTGTTAAGACTTGATTAATTGAAATGATTTTATGTAGACAATTTACTACCCAAATTGACCGGCGATTCACGAACGTTAAAACTTGTAAAAACGACATGATGATATATATATATATATATATATATATATATATATATATATATATATATATATATATATATATATATATATATATATATATATATATAATATGATATTATGATAAGTAAGTATCTCACAAAGTATTTTAACAAAGAGTTATATGCATAAAATGAGACTACTGAATTAAAGAACTCGAAACGATATATATAACGATTATCGTTATAACAACGTCTGAATTAAAATAAATACATACGTATCGTATTAAGATATTAATACACTATGTTTAACATGATAAAATGATAATTAAATATATCATTAAGAGTGTTAACAATGAACTACATATGTAAAACAAGACTACTAACTTAAGGATTTCGAAAAGAGTTATATATGTAACGATTATCGTTGTAATAACGTTTTAATGAATATATATCGTATTAAGATATATTCATACACCATGTTATTATGATAATATAACAATTTAACATCTCATTGGATATAATAATAATGGGCTGATTACATTAAACAAGATCGTTAACTTATAAGTTTCGAAACAACACATACATTTAACGACTAACGATGAGTTAACGACTTAATTAAAATGTATATATATGTAGTGTATTAAGATGTATTAATACACTTTTGGAAGACTTAAAGACACATATCAAAACACTCATACTTATCAAATTTGGTTACAATTGCATTCTCGTTCATTTTCATCAACAATTCTACTCTTATTCGTTCGGTACTCGTACTCGTACAATACCTAGCTTCTAGTTGTACATACTATTGGTATATACACTCAATGATCAGCTCCTTAGCAGCCTTAATGAGTCATCAAACATGTGGGAACCATTCTTTGTGAAATGTCCCGTTCATATCGATTATAAACGTTTTATATTAATTGATTTCGTTGCGAGGTTTTGACCTCTATATGAGACGTTTTTCAAAGACTGCATTCGATTTTTAAAACAACCATAACCTTTACTTTATCGATAAAGGTTTAAAAACATTACGAAGATCATCAAATAATGATAATCTAAAATATAGCGTTTACTCACGACCATTACATAATGGTTTACAATAATATTATAGAACAATTTATTTTCCGAATGCAGTTTTTAAACAATATCATACAAGCATGCTGACTCCATTTCTTGTCTTTAATTAGCATGCAACAGCGGAAGCTCTTAATAATCACCTGAGAATAAACATGCTTTAAACGTCAACAAAAAATGTTGGTGAGTTATAGGTTTAACCTATATATCAAATTGTAATAATAGACCACAAGATTTCATTTCCATGTTTCATAAACATCATGCATGCATATAATAATCTGCATAAAAATCATTCATATGTTGAACACCTGGTAACCGACATTAACAAAATGCATATAGAATATCCCCAAAACAGAAATCCATCTGTATTAATAACTCGAAGTACTAAAGCATACCATTTTCTAGTATGGGGGAGTTAGTGCCCGTAGATCTACCTTTAGAATTCGCGTCAATTAGGGTGTATGTTCCCTAATTCTTAGGCTACCAAGCTAAAAGGGTGATATTCGATATTCATAATCCAACATAGAATGTAATTTCAAGTACTTGTGTCTATTTTGTAAAACATTTACAAAACTGCATGTATTCTCATCCCAAAAATATTAGATAGTAAAAATGGGACCATAACTCACTTTCACGTATTTTCACTTCGTCGGAAAATAAGACTTGGCCACGGATCGATTCATGAACCTATAACAAAAGTATGATAGAAATATATTCATACCATATTTTATTACTTTTTAATGATTTAAGTTTGTTAAGTTAACAGTCCAACGTTAGTAGTCCACAATTAGTTGTCCACAATTAGTTGACCACAGTTAGTAGTACAGAAATAAATCGATATATATTATCTCGAATCAATCCACGACCCAGTGTATACAAGTCTCATACTCGATCATAACTCAAGGTATATATATATTATTTTAGAATCAACCTCAACTCTGTATAGCTAACTCGAGCATTACTTCATATAGAGTGTCTATGGTTATTCCAAATAATATATATATATGACGTCGATATGATATGTCAAAACATTGTATACGTGTCTATGGTCTATCAAGATTACATAATATATGTTAGAATACATGTATAATACAATATAAGTTAGTTAAGTTATGATTAGTATAGATTTGTTACAAAGTTTCACGTAGCTAAAACAAGCAAAAATATCCAATTTTGTTTTACCCATAATTTCTTCGTTTTAAATCCGTTTTGAGTGAATCAAATTGCTATGGTTTCATATTGAACCAAAGATTACTAATCTAAACAGAAAAATTATAGATTTATAGTCGGAAATATAAGTTACATGTCATTTTTGTACGAGGTAGTCATTTCAGTCGAAAGAACGACGTCTAGATGACCATTTTGAAAAAACATACTTCTGTATTGAGTTTAACCAAGATTTTTGGATATAGTTTCATGTTCATATGAAATATCATTTTTCTAGAATAACAACTTTTAAATCAAAGGTTATCATAGTTTTTAATTATCCAACCCAAAACAGCCCCCGATTTCACTACGACGGCGTATGTCCGGTTTTACGGTGTTCTTCGTGTTTCCAGGTTTTAAATCATTAAGTTAGCATATCATATAGATATAGAACATGTGTTTAGTTGATTTTAAAAGTTAATTTAGAAGGATTAAATTTGTTTGCGAACAAGGTTAGAATTAACTAAACTATGTTCTAGTGATTACAAGTTTAGCTCATCGAATAAGATAGTTATATATATATGAATCGAATGATGTTATGAACATCATCACTACCTCAAGTATAGTAGGTAAACCTACTGGAAATGTTAAGAAATAATCTTGAGCTTGAATGGATCTTTGATGGCTTGGAAGTTCTTGAAGTAGAATCATGACACGAAAACAATTTCAAGTAAGATTACTACCCGAATTAAGATAGTTATAGTTATAGAAATCGAATAAAAGTTTGAATATGAATATTACCTTGAATAAGAAAGATAACCTACTGTAATTAACAAAGGTTTCTTGATCTTGGATGATTACTTGGAATAGATTTGAAAGCTTGGAAGTAATCTTGTAAATTTGAAAGATTTCTTGAAGTGTTCTTGAATGGTTGTTTTATGATGATTAAAGCTTGTAATTGGATCTAAAAGATGTGGAAAATGCTTGGAGATGATCAAGTATGAAGTTAGGAGTATTTTGAGAGAGAATTTAGAGTGTAAGTATGAGAAAATGGAATGAAGAAATGGTGTGCATGCATAAAAACGTTTTTACTTATTATAAAGAAAGAAAAGATTCTTAAGTTTGTTTTCTTGCTAAATAATTCATGCTAGTTGACATATGGTTGGTTCCACATGTTCCTTAATCATTTAAGGCTGCTAAGGAGCAGATTTTTATGTGTATATACCAATAGTATATATATTTAGAAACTGGGTATTATACGGGTACGAATACGGATTGAATACGAGTAGAATTGTTGATGAAAATGAATGGAAATGTAATTGTAACCAACTTTGATAAGTATGAGTGTTTTGATATGTGTCTTGAAGTCTTCCAAAAGTATATTAATACATCTTAATACACTACATGTATATACATTTTAACTGAGTCGTTAAGTCATCGTTAGTCGTTACATGTAGTGTTGTTTCGAAACCTTTAAGTTAACGATCTTGTTAAATGTAATTAATCCATTGTTATTATACTTAAATGAGATGAGATGTTAAATTGTTATGTTAACATGATAACATGGTGTATTAATATATCTTAATATCATATATATATATATATATATATATATATATGTTAAAATACTATTACAATGATAATTGTTACATATGTATATCGTTTCGAAATCCTTAAGTTAGTAGTCTCATCTTACTCGTGTAGTTCATTATTAATACACTTAATGATATAATTAATTATCATTTTATCATATTAAATATAGTGTGTTCATATCTTAATACAATACATATGTATTTATTTTACTTAAAACGTTGTTATAACGATAATCGTTATATATATCGTTTCGAGTTTTTTTAATTCAGTAGTTTCATTTTATGCATATAACTCTTAGTTAATATACTTTGTGAGATACTTACTTATCATAATATCATGTTAAATATATATATATCCCTATATATATCATCATGTCGCTTTTACAAATTTTAACGTTCGTGAATCGCCGGACAACTGGGTGGTCAATTGTCTATATGAAACTCATTTCAATAAATCAAGTCTTAAAAAGTTTGATTGTTTAACATGTTGGAAACATTTAATCATGCAAATATAGTTCTCATTTAATAGATAATCATGGAAAAGTTCGGGTCACTACAGTACCTACCCGTTAAATAAATTTCGTCCCGAAATTTTAAGCAGTTGAAGGTGTTGTCGCATCTTCTGGAAATAAGTGCGGGTATTTCAGCTTCATCTAATCTTCATGCTCCCAGGTGAACTCGGGTCCTTTACGAGCATTCCATCGAACTTTAACAATCGGTATCTTGTTCTGCTTGAGTCTTTTAACCTCACGATCCATTATCTCGACAGGTTCTTCAACGAATTGTAGTTTTTCATTGATTTTAATTTCGTCTAAAGGAATAGTGAGATCTTCTTTAGTTAAGCATTTCTTCAGATTCAAGACATGAAAGGTATTATGTACATTGGCGAGTTGTTGAGGTAATTCAAGTCGGTAAGCTACTGGTCCGACACGATCTATAATCTTAAATGGTCCAATGTACCTTGGATTCAGTTTCCTCCGTTTACCAAATCGAACAATGCCCTTCCAAGGTGAAACCTTAAGCATGACCATCTCTCCAATTTCAAATTCTATATCTTTTCTTTTAATGTCCGCGTAACTCTTTTGTCGACTTTGGGCAGTTTTCAACCGTTGTTGAATTTGAATGATTTTCTCTGTGGTTTCTTGGATAATTTCTGGACCCATAATCTGTCTATCCTCCACTTCACTCCAACAAATCGGAGACCTGCACTTTCTACCATAAAGTGCCTCAAACGGCGCCATCTCAATACTCGAATGGTAACTATTGTTGTAGGAAAATTCTGCTAACGGTAGATGTCGATCCCAACTGTTTCCAAAATCAATAACACATGCTCGTAGCATGTCTTTAAGGGTCTTATCGTCCTTTTACTTTGCCCATCAGTTTGTGGATGATAGGCAGTACTCATGTCTAGACGAGTCCCCAATGCTTGATGTAACGTCAGCCAAAATCTTGAAACAAATCTGCCATCCCTATCAGAGATAATAGAGACTGGTATTCGATGTCTGGAGACAACTTCCTTCAAGTATAATCAAGCCAACTTCTCCATTTTATCATCTTTTCTCATTGACAGAAAGTGTGCTGACTTGGTGAAACGATCGACTATTACCCAAATAGTATCATAACCACTTGCAGTCCTTGGAAATTTAGTAATGAAATCCATGATAATGTTTTCCCATTTCCATTCCGGGATTTCAGGTTGTTGAAGTAGACCTGATGGTTTCTGATGCTCATCTTTTACCTTAGCACACGTAAAACATTCTCCTACGTGATGTTTTAGCAGAGTGGTATAAAAATAGCTATTAATTTTAGCAGGAAATACTATTAAATACGATACATTTTTACACAAGATATTTATTTATTTATAGAATGGATATACTTAAACCTTGCTACAACACTTATAGGCAGTGTACCTAATCGTACAGTAGTGTAGTTTTTAGTAAGTCCGGTTCGTTCCACAGGGAATCTTTTTAAACAAAGCTTAACGCTATATTAGTTTACTTTTATAAAAATACAAATATATATATAAGTAATATTATTATTATAAAAGGGGGGTTTTTACCGTTTAATGACCGGTTTGTCGATTTTAAAACTTTAGTCGCAGTTAAAACCAAATGTAAAATATTAAAAATAAATACAAGACTTAAATTAAATCGTAAAGTAAATAACGATAATGAAATTACGAATAATAAAAGTGCGATAAAATAAACTTGCGATAATTAAAAAGTACGATAATTAAAAGTGCAATTAAATACAATAACAATAAATAAAAATGCGATAATTAGAAGTGCAATTAAATATAAAATAAAGGAAATTAAATATGAAATAAAAGAATTATGCTTATTTAAACTTCCGTAATCATGATGTTTGACGTGTTGATTTTAGTTTTATGCCCATGGGTTAATTGTCCTTTGTCCTGGATTATTTAATATGTCCGTCTGGTTTTTGTCCATAACAGTCCATCAGTCATAAATATAAAGTGCGAGTATCCTCGTCAAATTATCCTTATACCCGAAATTAAATATTCCAACTAATTGGGGACTTAAACTGTAACAAGATTTTAATACTTTGTTTAATAATTACACCAGGATGTCGACTGAGTGTAATCCAAGGTTTTAATATTTTGTTATCAATTATACCAAGTGTCCTTGTACATAATTTCACCCCTGTTTTAATTATTCTAGTGGCTATTAATCCATTCCCGTGTCCGGTTAAATGAACTATTATTCGTACATATAAATACCCCGCCCATCGTGTCCGATCGAGTGTATATGGTAATTTATAGGGACGCCCAATTGTAAATCTTTATATTAACATTAACAAACTATCATTTAGTTAAACAAATATAAAGCCCATTAATAGACCATAGTCTAATTTCCACAAGTGTCGTTCTTTTGTCCAAACCCCAATTATGGTACAAAGCCCAATTACCCAATTTTAGTAATTAGCCCAACATCATGATTACTTCGGATTAAATAAGCATAATAATAACTTAGCTACGAGACATTAAATTAAAAAGGTTGAACATAACTTACAATGATTAAAAATAGCGTAGCGTTACACGGACAGAATTTCGACTTACACCCTTACAATATTCGCTAACATACCCTTATTATTAGAATTAAAATTAAAATTAAAATTAAAATATAAATTATATATATATATTTTACGTATATAGATAGAGAGAGATGGATATACTGATGATGAAAAATGATCAGAATTCGGCTGGCTTTATAGGGAATTGCAGAATTTGGGGCTCCGCGACTCGCGGCATTTTTTGCCTTCAAACTCCGCGAGTCGCGGAGTTTGCTTTTACAGCTCTTATTTACCGACGGTTTTAAATATTTATATAATATATAAATAATTATAAGAATTATTTAAATATTATATTATATTTATGTGCATAGTTGACTTGTAATTTTTAGTCCGTTGCGTCGAGCGTTGAGAGTTGACTCTGGTCCCGGTTCCGGATTTTCGAACGTCCTTGCGTACAATTTAATATCTTGTACTTTGCGTTTTGAATCTTGTACTCTTGTAATTTCGAGACGTTTCTTATCAATAATTGGAACCTCTTTGATTGTCTTTTGTACTTTTGAGCTTTTTGGTCGTTTGCGTCTTCAATTCGTCGAATCTGTCTTTTGTCTTCACCTTTTATTATTTAAACGAATATCACTTGTAAATAGAACAATTGCAACTAAAAGCTTGTCTTTCTTGAGAAATAATGCTATGAAATATATGTTCGTTTTTAGCATTATCAAATATTCCCACACTTGAGCGTTGCTTGTCCTCAAGCAATATCGTCTTGAAATACTAGAATCACTTCTTTATTCTTCACACTTTGTACATCAGTGATTTCTATACGGCGGTATAAACAATGGTAGTAACGATATGGTTTACAGTCCCACATGACTATAAAAATTTAGATCCATTAAGGAAATTGGATCTTTATGAAAACATTTGATCTTTTAAAAATTAAATCTAGTTTTTACCCTAGATAAGTTTTCCGGAATAACCCTTTACCGGTGTTTGCAAAATATTTTTGTGGGTTTGGTGGGTTTCAGATTTGAAAATTTTAGCTCAAAACTTATGGTTTTGTGTCACCCACTTGCTAACCTTGTATTTGGAAAGCAACACGTCAAATTTACTTGTCCCGTATATTACCTTTCGGTAAACTACCTTCCGGTTGTAAAGGAAAGCGTTGAACAAGAAACTGTTAAGGCAATGTCCCCTGACATGCTTTTAATTATGGTCTATAACGTGTCGAACGTAATTACTATCCTTGGTATGAGCAATAGTAAAGCTCACCCTTATGATTTTTCGGTCTGGCACAAGGTCCTGTCTTTGACCACTATGCAACCACCGTTCTTACGGTTGACACCCGATTTAGTTCAGGTGACCTAATGAATTCCAGGCGAATTCCTAGGATTTTACGTTCAAAGGTAATGAACGCATTGAAAATGGGTTTTCAGAAAACAAATCGGTTTATAATTTTGATTAAAATATTTTCTCGTTCAAGCTCGAGTTTAGATATCATTGAATTCCATGAGTTTGAATTCTCAATCTTTAAGGTCAATCTCTAGGATTGAGTAATATCAGGCTTAAAAGCTGATTTTTAATCTTTAAGGAGATTATCCTTTCTGGGGATCTGATTCATTAGTCTTATCCAGCTAATTTGCATGGTGCCCCCCATTGTACGAGATAAATCCTTCTCATGGTTAGGATAAATCTGACCACTTGGCGACCCTGTTTAATGCTGAGGTCCGTG
Organism: Rutidosis leptorrhynchoides; assembly: GCF_046630445.1. NCBI lineage: Eukaryota > Viridiplantae > Streptophyta > Magnoliopsida > Asterales > Asteraceae > Rutidosis > Rutidosis leptorrhynchoides. Next base: position 94,825,629 of record NC_092338.1, on the reverse strand, counting down.
GATTTCCTGCTGATTTTAGTGATGACTTTTCTAGATTTTTCGTCAACCTACAGCTGGTCTGGACGACAACTTCATGACCTAAATCAAGAAGCGCGTTTATTTTTCGGAAGACTTTACTTCCTTTTAATGATGGAATTGATTCATCGTGTAGATCCATCTCTTCTTACAGTAAATCAGGTAAAACAGTTTAGTTTAGTCCAAAGCAAAAGTATTTTCAGTTATTTGTACAAAAATATGTGATATATGTTTTGAATAACTTGGTAAATTTTCCCACACTTGGCTTTTATTTTCCTTTTTATCGTCCTCTATTCCATTTTAAATGAATTTTAACATTTTGGTTTGTTTCTCAATTTATGTCCTTTCTGAGGTAACAATAATTTCGGTATTAAAACCTAGTTTTATCGTTCATAAATATGTATAAACATGATTTTGAGTTCATTTAATTGAAAATTTTCTAAAATTTTACTAGAATTGGGTAGTCAGTATATAAGACTAGGGCTGTTCTTTATTATCAGAGAGCACTAGATTCTAATACAACTACTGCTTTACTGTATTTTTAATGGTAACCAAGTGTATAAAGTAAAAATTTTAAAATCCGAAAGAATTTAACCCCTTCCCACACTTAAGATCTTGCAATGCCCTCATTTGCAAGAAATAAGTAACAATTTAAATTATTGAGGGTGATTTGTGTGAAAATGATTAAATTTTTACCAAAGTTTCCAAATATATTGGCGTTTGTTTGCTGAATGATAAATGGTGCACATCATTTGTTCATTCCGTCTTGTTGTTATTTCACATATATTTTGCATCTTGTCGTTAAAATTAGTTGCTTTTGCTGAACTTAATGCCAGTCTTTGAAAATGCGTTGTTTTACCCTGTTTTGTACATAAGATAAACTGCAAACATATATACATATTTTTGAAGTTTGGTATATTACCCCACATTCAAAAATTATTAAAATCTAAGAATAAAAGTTAGAAAATTATAAAAACTATTACAATATTAACATAAGTATTAAACGTATTAAAAATTACAAAATAAATAAAACTAAGTAGACTAGGGATGATACTGGTACCAATAGGGGTTCCAAGCATAACCATAGGTGCTATAGAATGCTTTGGCAGGGTTATACGTAGGATACGGTGGTTGCATCTCTATAGACCAGGGAGGGAATATGGGTTTTGGTGTAGGAATATAGTTTCTACCTATATGTTGGCAATGAGCTATGATTTGGTTTTGATGAACTTGCCAATCTTCAAATGCTCTCTGTCTAGCATTTTCGTACTCCTGTGAAGCTATAAACCTTTGCATTTCTTGCATTTCATTTCCCCCTCCTACATTACCTTGCTGTTGGTTTCTCTCAACCTGTGGATGTCTACCATGGTACTGTACTGCGGCGTTATTTCGCCTCTTCAAAACTTTCGCACCATGGTATACATTTAAACCTATAGTATCGCGGGGTTCTGGTTCTTCGACTAATAATCCCCCCCGACTTATATCCACACCGAGATATTCAGCAATCAAAGTAATAAAAATACCACCTCCTATTATGCTATGCGGTCTCATCCCCCTAACCATAGCTGATAATTAATAACCCACATAATAAGGTATACTTACAGCGCTTTGTGGGTCTCGAATACACATATGGTAAAACAAATCCTGTTCATTTACCTTTTCCTTGTTCTTACCTCTTTGTGTAATCGAATTAGCTAAAAACCTATGAATCACTCTTAATTCAGCTCTATCTATATCCAAATAAGAGTAATTTCCCCCTTTGAATCGGTGATGGCTTGTCATTTGACTCCATACACCGTGTGTATCAAAATTTTCATCTATCTTTCTACCATTTAGTATCAACCCTCTATAATCGGCAGATGCTAACTCCTCAGGCGTATATATACGTAAAGCCTGAGCCATGTCTAGTAAAGACATGTGGCGCATCGAACCTCCTAACAAAAATCTAATAAAAGATAGATCGGTTAAACTAGCTACCCGATCATTTAATTCTATACTACACAACAATTCTTCACACCATACTTTATATACAGGTCTACGCATGGTGAATAAACGTACCCATTCGTCAAAAGTAGAATTACCATACCTCTGTGCAAGTAATTCCCTAATTGGCCCGGCCAATTCTACAGCTTCTAATGGTCCCCATTCTATGACCCTAGGTACCTCAACAACTTTAGAATGAAGAGTATGCAACCCCCTTTGATACTTTGGATAATCTATCCAAAGTCTGTCAAATCTCAGGTTCGGATGCAAATCTTCCAAGTGCATATCAGAAAATGTCATGACTGGGTGAGGTATATCTTGCTTGTAGTAGTTATCCACCTCCTGTTGTTCCGCATTCTCAGCAGGAGCATTGCGAGCTTGGGATGAAGATTCACCCCTTTCAGTCTGCAAAACACATCAAACACAATTTTTGTGCATCCAAATATGCATTAGTGTCAGCAAAATCATCAATCAAAATAATTACAATGACATGATCAATTTATATCAAACCTAAGCTCATTTTCACATTTTTATCAAATCTACACTTTTTCAAATAAGCATATACGAAAATGTTCGCCAAGTTCATAAGCATTCAACTCAAATAACATGTCAAAATAATCATTACTAGCAATTAAACAAGTTTCAAATGGCATTATCTCTCAAAAATCAAGTTCATGAATTTTAGACTTGAAAAAGTCCACTTTAATTCTCAAAATCATGTTTAGGCTCAAAGTTTGGATCATTTAACTACCTAAACATGTTACACTACTTAATTTAGCAACAATTCATGACAAAAATCGGCCATAACCTGTTTATATCAAAAAGCCCCAAATTTGCTCAAGAACACAAACCCTAGATTACTCAAAATTTGAAGTTTAAGGCTTCTAATCATGTTAAATAGCATCAATCTAGGTTATACAAGCATATTACATAAACAATTTAAGCATAATTACACTAAAAAGCATCAAAATCAAATTGGGGAAAAAATTGCTCAAGAACACTAATTTTCGGATTAAATGGTGTTTAGGTGTAGAAATTTATCGTTTTTCTTGAGTAATTCCTTGATAGCATCCTTCTCAACATGATTTTAGTAAAAGATTTGATGATTAACGGTTAAAAATTGTGATTTTTGGGGTGTATTTTTCGCTATTTTTCGGCAGTATTTCGCAGTTTTTGTGAGTTTTGTGGTGTGCAACTGATCAGTTATGCGTTTTATTTTTTTTCTGATTTTTGGTCCTCCCGCGACTCGCGGTGTTTAAAGCTTCAAACTCCGCGAGTCGCGGGATTTGTTTTTTTTTAATAACATTTTATACTAATTAAAATAATTAATTAATTAATTTAAAATTTTGTTTCCCTTGTTAATTAGGACGAGGTCGTTTCGGATCGATGTCCTAGTCCGTCCCTCGACAAAATTTTAAAATTTGTCTTTTTGTAGTGATTGTTTTAAAAGCTTAAGATTTTTGGGTTTTTTAATGTTTTTGGCATACTTAAATTCAATAAGATTAATAATAATGATAATAAAAGTTCTCGTCCCTCCCTCGGGTAAAGCAATTTCGGTTCAAAGACCTAGTCTTCAACTTACGACGAATTTTAAAAATCATATTTTTAACTTAATGAGATAAAGTAAATTTTTGTTTTTAAATTCACACAATTTAAATATAAAATTCAAAATTAATATTAAAAATTCACACCAAACTTAAAATTTAAAATGCATAAAAATAAAATTCATATTTTTAAAAATTAAAAATTCACACCAAACTTAATTTAAAAATTTATATTATAAATTCATACCAAACTTATATTAATTTTTCAAATATTTATAATTTTAAATATATTGTTTTTATAAAGTTTACAATATTAATTTAAGATTTAAATATTAATTTTAAAAACATGGTAAAAATAAAATTAAAATTCTTTTTGGATTTTTATCCCACTTTAATCAATCAAATATTATCAAAAATATTCGCCCCTCTTTTCGGTAAAGTAATTTCGGTTCCAAGACCTAATTTAACTCATGACGAATTTTTGAAATATTTTGGGTTGATTGATTAAAGATATTTATACCTTAAGAATAAACGTTAAATTTCGCAGTGATGTAATAAATTTTTGAATGATATCAATAATTTCGGTCGCCAAACCTAATTTTATTCAATACCAATTTAATACTTTATAGCGAACAAATTAGCGTTTATTATCAAAAGGTTAAAAATAAAAATAAAAATAAAGACTGTACAGACTTACCTGTGAGATAGTATTCTTAGTTATATGATCTATCCCATTCATAAGATGGTCGGTTTAATTGGTTTTCCATAGCTACATAGGCGTAACCTCGAGCATTCAGTGTCTTTTCTTCTAAACATATGAACGGTCCGTCTCTGCATAAAGTAACAAATTCGGTATTTGAATAGGTTTGATTATTTGAACATTTACCTCCATGTGACCATTTTCCGCATTTGTGATATCTTTCTAGGTGTCGTGCTCTTCTTTTCGCTGCGAATTTTGATTTTCCTTTACCAAATTGTAACTTATTATCTTCGCATCTGGATTCTTTTCTAACTCCGTCCATTCTTTCTCTGATTACTGATACTATTTCACTCGGTAGTGTGTCATTATTACGTTTAGTGATCAAAGCGTGTAGCATTAGACCATGGTTTAGTTCACAGGCAGTCTTCATTTTGTAAAAACCTAAAAAAAATTAAAAATTCAGAATGGGGGGAGAAGACTAGTTCTTTAGGGTCTGCTAGGGAAAGACCATTCGGGTTCCATTTTCGAGAACTACACGAAAACAGACAATCTAACTCTAACAGAAATACATATTATCCTTTAAAGACTTGATTCTCCCCACACTTAGTTAGCTGTGGTGTCGAAATTGTGATTAACTTCGTTGTCGACTTCCATTGGACTATTTATGTAGTGTTTAACTCTGTGACCATTAACTTTAAATTCAATCCCATTTGAATTTATCAATTCTACTGTTTCGTATGGGAAAACTCTTTTGACTATGAATGGTCCAGACCATCGTGATTTCAATTTTCCAGGAAATAGCTTGAATCGTGAATTGAAAAGAAGAACTCTGTCTCCTTCTTTAAATTCTTTTGAACTTCTGATTCGTTTATCATGCCATTTCTTCGTTCTTTCCTTATAGATTAACGAATTTTCATATGCTTCATGTCTTAATTCTTCTAATTCGTTTAGTTGACTTAATCGTAGACGTCCAGCTTCATGTAAATCAAGATTACATGTCTTCAAAGCCCAAAATGCTTTGTGTTCAATTTCTACTGGAAGATGACATGCTTTTCCATAAACAAGTCTAAAAGGTGTGGTTCCAATTGGAGTTTTGTAGGCTGTTCTAAAAGCCCAGAGTGCATCCTCCAATTTAATGGACCATTCCTTCGGATTTGATCCTACGGTTTTCTCTAGAATACGTTTTAAAGCTCGGTTGGTATTTTCAACTTGTCCACTTGTTTGTGGATGATATGCGGTTGAGATTTTATGAGTTACTCCATATCTTTTAAGAACTTTCTCAAGTTGATTATTACAGAAATGAGTACCCCGATCACTTATTAAAGCTTTCGGTGTTCCAAACCTTGCAAAAAGACGTTTTAAAAAGTTGACTACAACTCGTGCATCGTTAGTTGGGAGAGCTTGTGCTTCCACCCATTTAGATACATAATCAATGGCTACGAGTATATATAGATTATTATGAGATTTTGGAAATGGACCCATAAAGTCAATACCCCAAATGTCAAATACTTCACATACTTGGATGACATTTTGTGGCATTTCATCACGTTGACTTATTTTTCCGGCCCTTTGACAAGCATCACAGGATTTACAAAGAAGGTGTGCGTCTTTGTAAATTGTAGGCCAATAGAATCCAGCATCATAAACTTTTCTTGCTGTTAGTTGAGGCCCATAATGCCCTCCTGTTGGTCCTGTGTGACAATGGTTTAAAATTTTACTAGCTTCATCTCCAAATACACATCGGCGTATTATTCCATCGGGACAACTTTTAAACAGATGTGGATCTTCCCAAAAATAGTGTTTTATATCACTGAAGAATTTCTTTCGTCTTTGGTACGATAATCCTTTTTCAAGGAATCCACAAACTAAGTAGTTTGCATAGTCTGCAAACCATGGAATTTCTTTATAATCTATCTTCAATAGATATTCATCAGGAAAGTTGTCTTGTATGGCCGATTCATTTAGAACTTCTAATTCGGGATTTTCAAGACGAGAAAGATGATCAGCGGCGAGATTTTCTGCTCCTCTTTTATCTCGGATTTCAATATCAAACTCTTGTAAGAGTAAGATCCAACGGATTAATCTTGGTTTAGCATCTTGTTTTGAAAATAGGTATCTAAAAGCAGAATGGTCGGTATAGACCACCGTTTTTGCTAGAACGAGATATGATCGAAATTTGTCAAAAGCAAAGACAATAGCAAGGAGTTATTTTTCAGTAGTTGTATAGTTCGTTTGTGCTCCTTGTAATGTCTTACTAGCATAATATATAGGTTGAAATCGTTTTTCAATCCTTTGTCCTAAAACGGCTCCCATTGCAAAATCACTTGCATCGCACATTAGTTCAAATGGTAGATTCCAATTTGGTGTTATCATGATCGGCGCATTAGTGAGTTTCTCTTTAAGAATATTAAAAGATTTGATACACTCATCTGAAAAGATGAATGGAGCATCCTTTTCTAGGAGTTTATTCATAGGAGTGGCAATTTTAGAAAAATCTTTTATGAAACGTCGGTAAAAACCGGCATGCCCTAGAAAACTCCTAACTCCTCTAACATTGGTGGGATGTGGAAGTTTAGCAATTACATCTACTTTAGCTCTATCCACTTCAATTCCTTCTTTTGAAATTTTATGACCAAGAACGATGCCTTCTTTAACCATGAAATGGCATTTCTCCCAATTAAGTACTAGATTTGATTGTTCGCATCTAATAAGCATTCGTTCAAGATTAACTAGACATGATTCAAATATATCACCGAAGACTGAAAAGTCATCCATGAAAACTTCCATGCATTCTTCTATCATGTCATGAAAAATCGCCATCATACACCTTTGAAAGGGTGCAGGGGCGTTGCAAAGTCCAAATGGCATGCGTTTGTAAGTAAAAGTACCATAAGGGCACGTGAATGTGGTTTTCTCTTGGTCCTCAGGTGCTATTGGAATTTGAAAATATCCGGAAAATCCATCTAGAAAACAATAATAACTATTTTCGGCTAATCTTTCCAACATTTGATCAATGAAAGGTAAGGGAAAGTGATCTTTTCTGGTGGCGTCATTTAATTTTCTATAATCAATACACACACGCCATCCTGTTATAGTCCTAGTAGGAATAAGCTCATTTTTTTCATTTGTAATGACAGTCATGCCACCCTTCTTAGGTACGCATTGAACTGGGCTTACCCATGGACTATCAGAGATTGGATATATCAAACCTGCATCTAGCAGTTTAATAATCTCTTTCTTAACTACATCTTGCATATTAGGATTTAGTCTTCATTGGGGTTGCACATACGTTTTATGACCTTCTTCCATAAGGATTTTATGTGTGCAATACGAAGGACTTATTCCTTTAATATCATGAATCTTCCATGCAATGGCTGGTTTATGAGCTTTCAACACAGAAATGAGTTGTGATTTCTCATTTTCAGTAAGAGAAGACGATATTATTACAGGTAATTTAGATTCACCATGTAAATAAGCGTATTCCAATTGGTTTGGAAGTGGCTTTAATTCTAATTTTGGAGGTTCTTCTATCGATGATTTGTATCGATATCTGTCTTCTTCTTTTAGCATTTGAATTTCTTCTGTTGTTGGTTCATATCCATTAGCTATAAGTGTAGCTAACATTTCAGCTTCATCAATTGGTTCATTACCTTCTCCTAAAGAACATTCTCCTGTTCCTTGTAATTCTGGAAATTCTTCTAATAATTCTGCATGTGCATCTATAGTTTGAATATAATAACATGTATCATCTGCAGATTGTGGTTGTTGCATTGCTCTATCAACTGAAAAGGTAACACTCTCATCCTCTATACTTAGGGTCAGTTTCTTACCGAACACGTCTATCATTGCTTTAGCCGTGTTTAAGAATGGTCTTCCTAATATGAGAGGAACTTGAGAATCTTCTTCCATGTCCAGAACAACAAAATCTACTTGAAATACTAAAGTACCAACTTTAACTAGCATGTTCTCCATTATCCCTCTAGGATATTTTATTGATCTATCGGCTAGTTGTATGCTTATTCTGGTTGGTTTCAATTCTCCAAGGTCTAGTTTAGCGTATAGTAAATACGGCATTAGATTTATACTAGCACCTAAGTCTGCTAATGCTTCTATTGAACTAAGACTACCCAGAAAACATGGTATTGTGAAACTTCCTGGATCAGATAGTTTTTCTGGTATCTTATTCAACAGCACTGCTGAACAATTAACATGGTATTTGTGATTAGATCTTTCAAGAATTTAGCATATCTAGGCATTCCTAAAATCACATCAATGAAAGGAAGATTTACATTTATCTGTTTAAATATATCCAAGAATTTGGATTGGTCGGCTTCAAGTTTCTCTTTCTTCATTTTACTCGGGTAAGGAAGTGGTGGTTGGTATGGTTTAACATAAGGTTTAGCCTTAACTGTGTTATCTTCATTAACCTTTTCAACTACCGGTTCTTTTTCCTTATCTTGATCAGGTTGTGGTTCTTGTGGAGTAGGAATAGCTTCATCAGAAGTTACAGGTATTTCAGGTGGTTTAAGTGTTGTACCACTTCTTGTGGTAATGGCTTTAGCTGTTTCATTCCGGGGGTTAGCATTTGTATCACTAGGTAGACTTCCCGATTTTCTTTCACCTATTAACCTTGCTAGGTTACTTACTTCTTGTTCCAGATTTTGAATAGAAGCTTGTTGATTTCTAAATGCTTGAGCATTTTGTTCATTAGTTTGTTTCTGAGATGTGAAAAACTGCGTTTGAGTTTCAACTAGCTTCGTCATCATATCTTCTAAATTCGGCTTTTTATCATCGGTTTGTTGTGGTGGTTTGTTTTGAAAATTAGGTCTTTGCTAATTGTAAGTATTATTGGATACTTGTTGATTGCTAGGACCTTGTTGGTTGTTGTATGGAATATTTCTGTTATAATTCTGGTTTTGATTGTAAATCGGTCTTGGCGGTTGATAATTATTCTGATAATTATTTCCAGGCCTTTGGTTTATGTATGAAATATTCTCTCTTTGTTCCATTGTTAATTCAATACTGAGACAATCTTTTGTCAAATGTGGTCCTCCACACTGCTCACAACTAATTCGTATTGAGTGAATATCTTTAGTCATCTTTTCCATTCGTCTCTCGACAGCATCTATCTTTGCGGAAATGGAATCTAAGTCATGGCTAGAATAGGCTCTAGCTGCTTTAGATGATCTAACGATATCTTTTTCTTGGTGCCACTCATGTGAGTGGGAAGCAGTGTTATCAATAATTTTGTAAGCATCAGTTTCGGTTTTCTTCATAATAGAACCACCAGCTGCTATATCTATGTCTTTCCTTGTAGTGATGTCGCATCCTTGGTAGAATATTTGTACTATTTGACAGGTGTCTAAACCATGTTGCGGACATCCTCTTAACAACTTTCCATATCTTGTCCACACCTCATATAGAGTTTCATTTGGCTTCTGTGTGAACGTAACAATTTCTGCTTGAAGTCTTACGGCTTTAGATGCAGGAAAGAATTGTTTAAGAAATTTTTCAACTAAAACATCCCATGTATCAATCGCCCCTTCAGGTAACGATTCCAACCAATCTTTGGCTTCTCCCTTTAAAGTCCAGGGAAATAACATGAGATATATCTGTTCATCCTCCACTTCTCGGATTTTAAATAGTGTGCAGATCCTATTAAAGGTACGTAGATGTTCATTTGGATCTTCCTTCGGCGCACCACTAAATTGGCATTGATTAGTCACCATGTGTAGAATTTGTCCTTTGATTTCATAATCTGGCGCATTAATGTCTGGATGAGTAATTGCGTGACCTTGGCCAGTGCGTTTAGCTCTCATTCGGTCTTCCATACTTAAAGGTTCCAGATTCTCCATAATTGAATTTGTTGAATCGGAATCACTAGAGGATTCTGATTTAATGGTTCGTTCCTCAACAATCTCTGTTTGAATGATTGGTGGTTCCGGAGGAAAGTTTAGTGGTTCAGGATCTACGAATCGTTCCTGAATATTCTCCGGATTCTCAATTGTGAGGTCGGGTTCAAAAAATGGATTATCGGAAATTTGAACTGAAGTACTTGGTCGACTGGATGACGATTCTAAAGAAAAATCAACGGCGGTAATATTTGCTAAATGTCTTGATCTAGTTACAGGTGGTGAACGTACAAAAGGTGGTGAACGTCTTGCTCGGTGCATTCACTGAATATCCTATTAGTTTTTAAAAGGAAAGAAAAATTATAATAAGTTATCCAATCAATAGACTTTTCTGATTTTACCCACGTTTCGAATAGCCAAAAGATGCAGCAGAGGGGCAGGATTCGTTTGGTCTCAATATAATTGAGTACTGTTTGGCTCCAATAACCCGGTCCACGTACAAATCCAACTATTACTACGAACCAGAAAATTTTGATGTCTATCAATTTAACCACTTAAAATAAATTTTCGTAATTTTAAGAAATTTAGATAAGAAGTAGATTAAAAATGTATGTCCTAAAACTAGAATAGCGAGAAATAAGAAAGAAAAAGAGCGTGTCGGAAAAAGGTCGAAAAAGAAAAATGGTTGAAAAATAAAAGGTGACGGAAAAATAAAAGAAACTTATAAAACTTAAAAACAATTGACTAACCTAACCTTATTACTACAACTAACTTAAAATTATAATCGCAAATTGAGATTACTAATTGGAATGATAATTGATACATAGGTAAAAGTCGTCTAAAAATATTAAAGCTTACAGGAAAAACTAAATCCTAAATGGAAATAACTTAAAAAGAAACTAAAACTTAAAAAGGCGTCGCAAAATTCTAAAGCACCTAAATCTTAGTCTAAAGAAAAAGCACTTAAGGAATTCTACGGCAAAGCCTAAAAATCTAGAAGTAAAAATAACTATGGCAAAAACTATGAGTTAAAAATAAATACGAGCGAAAAATACAAAAATTACGCTAAAACGATTGAAAAGGGACAAAATATAAAAATACAATAAAAGTTGTAAAAAGTACAATTTTTATAAAAATATTATTTTTATATTATTTATTTATTAAAACTATTAATTTTATAATTTAATTAAACTTAAATAACTAAATATACAAATTAATTAAAACTTAAATTAAATACTAAATTAATTAAATATTTAACCCTAATACAAATTAATTAATAATAATTAATAATACTCCGTAATTAATGCAGATTAGGGTTCTGTGTGGCCCATGTCAGACGGCTCCGCGACTTGCGGTATTCAAAGCATCAAACCCCGCGAGTCGCGGGGATCCAAAATTCAACTCAGGTGCAGTTCAAAATTTGACGTTTTTTTTTGTTTTATATTTTTCTGTTTATAAAATCTAAATATTTGTATAATAAAAACTTATATTTAAAAACTTAAATAAAAATAGAACTACTTTATAATTTTATAAATAAAAATCTTAAAGCTAGATTTATATATATATTTTTTTATATGTTTTAAATAAAAACAAAATACTTAAATAAAACTTATATAAAAATAAAGAAACTTTATAAAACTTAAATATTTATCAAACTCCTAAAAATATTTATATTTTTGTTTTTCTTTTTATATTTTCGAATATTTAAAAATTATTTTTATAAAAACGAATTTTAATAAAAGTAAACTAATTTTTTTCTTTTTTTTTTTTATATTAGCGTTGCGCTTCCGGCGTTTAAGAGTTTCCCCGGCAGAGGCGCCAAAAATACTTGATGTTTTAGCAGAGTGGTATAAAAGTAGCTATTAATTTTAGCAGGAAATACTATTAAATACGATACATTTTTACACAAGATATTTATTTATTTATAGAATGGATATACTTAAACCTTGCTACAACACTTATAGGCAGTGTACCTAATCGTACAGTAGTGTAGTTTTTAGTAAGTCCGGTTCGTTCCACAGGGAATCTTTTTAAACAAAGCTTAATGCTATATTAGTTTACTTTTATAAAAATACAAATATATATATATAAGTAATATTATTATTATAAAAGGGGGGTTTTTACCGTTTAATGACCGGTTTGTCGATTTTAAAACTTTAGTCGCAGTTAAAACCAAATGTAAAATATTAAAAATAAATACAAGACTTAAATTAAAGCGTAAAGTAAATAACGATAATGAAATTACGAATAATAAAAGTGCGATAAAATAAACTTGCGATAATTAAAAAGTACGATAATTAAAAGTGCAATTAAATACAATAACAATAAATAAAAATGCGATAATTAGAAGTGCAATTAAATATAAAATAAAGGAAATTAAATATGAAATAAAAGAATTATACTTATTTAAACTTCCGTAATCATGATGTTTGACGTGTTGATTTTAGTTTTATGCCCATGGGTTAATTGTCCTTTGTCCTGGATTATTTAATATGTCCGTCTGGTTTTTGTCCATAACAGTCCATCAGTCATAAATATAAAGTACGAGTATCCTCGTCAAATTATCCTTATACCCGAAGTTAAATATTCCAACTAATTGGGGACTTAAACTGTAACAAGATTTTAATACTTTGTTTAATAATTACACCAGGATGTCGACTGAGTGTAATCCAAGGTTTTAATATTTTGTTATCAATTATACCAAGTGTCCTTGTACATAATTTCACCCCTGTTTTAATTATTCTAGTGGCTATTAATCCATTCCCGTGTCCGGTTAAATGAACGATTATTCGTACATATAAATACCCTGCTCATCGTGTCCGATCGAGTGTATATGGTAATTTATAGGGACGCCCAATTGTAAATCTTTATATTAACATTAACAAACTATCATTTAGTTAAACAAATATAAAGCCCATTAATAGACCATAGTCTAATTTCCACAAGTGTCGTTCTTTTGTCCAAACCCCAATTATGGTACAAAGCCCAATTACCCAATTTTAGTAATTAGCCCAACATCATGATTACTTCGAATTAAATAAGCATAATAATAACTTAGCTACGAGACAGTAATTAAAAAGTTTGAACATAACTTACAATGATTAAAAATAGCGTAGCGTTACACGGACAGAATTTCGACTTACACCCTTACAATATTCGCTAACATACCCTTATTATTATGATTAAAATTAAAATTAAAATTAAAATTAAAATATAGATATAAATATATACGATATAGATAGAGAGATGGATATATATGTTATGAAAAATGATCAGAATTCGGCTGGCTTTATAGGGAATTGCAGAATTTGGGGCTCCGCGACTCGCGGCATTTTTTACCTTCAAACTCCGCGAGTCGCGGAGTTTGCTTTTACAGCTCTTGTTTTTAAATATTTATATAATATATAAATAATTATAAGAATTATTTAAATATTATATTATATTTATGTGCATAGTTGACTTGTAATTTTTAGTCCGTTGCGTCGAGCGTTGAGAGTTGACTCTGGTCCCGGTTCCGGATTTTCAAACGTCCTTGCGTACAATTTAATATCTTGTACTTTGCGTTTTGAATCTTGTACTCTTGTAATTTCGAGACGTTTCTTATCAATAATTGGAACCTCTTTGATTGTCTTTTGTACTTTTGAGCTTTTTGGTCGTTTGCGTCTTCAATTCGTCGAATCTGTCTTTTTTCTTCACCTTTTATTATTTAAACGAATATCACTTGTAAATAGAACAATTGCAACTAAAATCTTGTCTTTCTTGAGGAATAATGCTATGAAATATATGTTCGTTTTTAGCATTATCAAATATTCCCACACTTGAGCGTTGCTTGTCCTCAAGCAATATCGTAAGTCGCGGAGTCGCGGAGTTTGCTTTTACAGCTCACACAAGTTTGGCTCTTTGTTTACCGACGGTTTTAAATATTTATATAATATATAAATAATTATAAGAATTATTTAAATATTATATTATATTTATGTGCATAGTTGACTTGTAATTTTTAGTCCGTTGCGTCGAGCGTTGAGAGTTGACTCTGGTCCCGGTTCCCGATTTTCGAACGTCCTTGCGTACAATTTAATATCTTGTACTTTACGTTTTGAATCTTGTACTCTTGTAATTTCGAGACGTTTCTTATCAATAATTGGAACCTCTTTGATTGTCTTTTGTACTTTTGAGCTTTTTGGTCATTTGCGTCTTCAATTCGTCGAATCTGTCTTTTGTCTTCACCTTTTATTATTTAAACGAATATCACTTATAAATAGAACAATTGCAACTAAAAGCTTGCCTTTCTTGAGGAATAATGCTATGAAATATATGTTCGTTTTTAGCATTATCACTACGTACCTAGCAATATCGGCTATCATACCCGGCCACCAAAAATGCTTCTTGAGATCTTTGTACATCTTTCTCGCTCCGGGATGTATTGAGTATCTGGTTTTATGTGTTTCTCTAAGTACCATTTCTCTCACATCTCCAAACTTTGGTACCCAAATTATTTCATCTCTATACCGGGTTCCGTCTTCCCGAATATTAAGATGTTTCTCCAATCCTTTGGGTATTTCATTCTTTAAATTTCCCACTTTTAAAACTCCCTATTGTGCCTCCTTTATTTGAGTAGTAAGGTTAGTATGAATAATTATATTCATAGCTTTTACTCGAATAGGTTCCCTGTCCTTTCTACTCAAGGCGTCGGCCACCACATTTGCCTTCCCAGGGTGGTAACGAATTTCAAAATCATAATCATTCAACAGCTCAATTCACCTACGTTGTCTCATGTTTAGTTGTTTTTGATCAAATATATGTTGGAGACTTTTGTGGTCGGTATATATGATACTTTTGACCCCATATAAGTAGTGCCTCCATGTCTTTAATGCAAAAATAACAGCGCCCAATTCCAAATCGTGAGTCGTATAATTTTGCTCGTGAATCTTCAATTGTCTGGACGCATAATCAATTACCTTCGTTCGTTGCATTAATACACAACCGAGACCTTGCTTTGATGCATCACAATAAATCATAAAATCATCATTCCCTTCAGGCAATGACAGTATATGTGACAACCCGAAAATTTCCAACCAAATTTAAACTTTAATCTTTATATGTTTCCGACACGATAAGCAATATTTGTTAAGTTAAATTTCAAGAATTTTAAACTATGTTCATACATTCATTCAACCTCGACCAAGTTCCAACGATTCACGAACCATTAAACGAATATGATTATATATGTATATGTGTATATATATTATAATTTGAAACGTAAACAAAATATTAGATTAAATACTTTATATGATTCTATCTGTTTCAAAATGTTTATCAATGGAATTAGAAGATAAGATCAAATGATTGAATTATCAGATATATTGAATTATGATTACAAGTCTCTTTTGAAAGGCCCACGTTGATTTGAGAAATCTTTCCATTTTAACAATATTTGGAAAATGGTAAAGTGATTTATAAATAAGAACAAATTGTCAATCATTGAGAACTAGACAAAGGATAGTGGAAGATTGAATCTCATAAAGACTCGATTGATCTATTTAGTTTCAAACATACAAAAACGTTTTCAGTTTAAAAAGAACTTTATTATTAAAACGTATATAACTTTTATAAATATCTAGAACCACTTTTGACAACTCATTACTTAACTAGTATGATAAAGATAACGATATTTATATTTTATTTTATTAAATATATATAACGATTTAAATTAATATTATATATATTTATACGCGTATTATACGTACATAGTTTTATACTTTTACTATACTTAAACTTTATCTTTACTTATTTTTACTTTACTTTAACTTTAATAATTCACTTTAATAATTCATACTTTAATAATTCACTTTAATAATTCATACTTTAATAATTCACTTTAATAATTCATACTTTTATAATTCACTTTAATAATTCATACTTTAATAATTCACTTTAATAATTCAAAAATCTATTATAAATAGAATTCAATAGGTTTCATTATTTCATAGAAACTTGAAAATATTTTTCTCTAAACTCTCTCAATCGAATTACATATATATATTTACTCCGTATTATTTTAAGATATTATTAGTATACATAAAATATTACGACGGAGTGCTGTCCGAGTGATTTTGAAATTGTTTTTTCGAGTAGGATAGGATTAAGGAAATTATGGGTTATAGCTATGGAGGTGATTGAGTATGGTTCATGGGTATGCTCGTGAGGTCAATATAGTGTTTATGATTTCCGTTGCGTCTATGTACCTTTCCTGCAATATTGAATCTCAATATTGATAGGTGAGTACTCATAATTTAACTTTTACATACTAATAGTGTATCCCTGACTAGTGCTCGAGTATTTAGGATTATGCATGCTTGTACTTTTGATATTGCCCTTAGACATGTTAGGTTGAATCTTGAATTAGTTACACTTGCGGTTGAGATAAGGTATAAGATATGCATGTCCTTGGAAAGCTAGCGAAAAATTAAGAACTTTTCCTTTAGATATCGAATGGTTTCGATGAACGGATTAGAAGTTATAATCAATTGAATTTTCAATATTTTTATTAAAAATGATTATTATTATCGTCGTTTTTATCGTCGTTCTAGTTTTATCTTATTATTATCATTATTATTAACTTTATCAATAAAAGGGATTTATCATTAAAAATTGTTATTTTTATTATTACTATCATTATTATCGTTAAAGTTATAATTAGTATTATTATTATTATCCAATTATTATTATTATTATTATTATTATTATTATTATCATCATTATTTATATATATCATTCTTTAAAAAATGGTTATTTTTATTGTTATTATTATTATTACTATATTATCATTAAGATAATTATTAGTATTATCGTTAATAATGTTATAGTAACTATCATTATTAATATTAGTGTAATTAAAACAAATATTTGTAACACCTAATTATTTTGATTACTATTATTATCATTATTATGAACACGATATAAAAGATGATTAAAAGCTATTAAACGAAACGATTAGGAAATAATGAGTAAGAGTATCATGATGAAATTAAAATATTATAAGATATTGATTTAGATAAAATTATCGTTCTTATTATTTTTATCATTACTATTATTATTAAAAGTATCGTTAGTATTAAAACTATCATTTTAACAAAAATTATCATTTTAATAGAAATGTCATTGTTACTATAAAATATCATTATTATTATTATTTTAAATAGAATTATTATTTTAAAGATAATATTAAAAATTATCGTAAATATTAAAGTTATCATAATTAGAATTATCGTTTTATCATAATGTCATCTTAGTAATTATAAATATTGATATTTTTATAATAATAATAATTATTACAAAATAATACAACTTTTACTTACTATCATTATAGATATTATTTTATCAAATAAATATGTGATACAAACATATTTTACTACGTGTAATAACTTACTTTAATAATACCTATCATATTATCTTTATGATATTAAATGAACCCTATAAATTTTATTACTTAATATATATAAAAGTATATTTTATTATATAAATTTAATATAAAATTTTATTTATTAATAAATAAATTATATTATTTTCTCTAATAAATCCTTTAAAAATATTTAAAAATATAAAACGACGATATTTAAACTATATATTAATCATGTATAGATTTTTGAAAATTATTTTGAGTCAAATTTACTTTTGTTGACTTTTGCATATTAGTCTCGAGCATTAGGATTGTGGTACACTATGACATGACCTAATTTGTTAGACAAATATTGACCAACACATAAATATATATAATTAATTTAGGTTCGTGAATCCGAGGCCAACCTTGCACTTGTTCAATGACGTTATATGTATTTTTACTACGAAATACAGTATGGTGAGTTTCATTTGCCTTTTTACCCTTTATATTTTTGGGACTGAGAATACATGCGCTTTTATAAATGTTTGACGAAATAGACACAAGTAATTGAAACTACATTCTATGGTTGAATTATCGAAATCGAATATGCCCCTTTTTATTAAAGTCTGGTAATCTAAGAATTAGGGAACAGACACCCTAATTGACGCAAATCCTAAAGATAGATATATTGGGCCTAACAAACCCCATCCAAAGTACCGGATGCTTTAGTACTTCAAAGTTTATATCATGTCCGAAGGAGGATCCCGGAATGATAGGGGATATTCTTATATGTATTTAGTTAATGTCGGTTACCAGGTGTTCACCATATGAATGATTATTTTTGTCTCTATGCATGGGACGTATACTTATGAGAACTGGAAATGAAATTCTTGTGGTCTATTAAAATGATGGAAATAAATGATTATGATAAACTAATGAACTCACCAACCTTTTGGTTGACACTTTAAAGCATGTTTATTCTCAGGTGTTAAAGAAATCTTCCGCTGTGCATTTGCTCATTTTAAAGATATTACTTGGAGTCTTTCATAGCATATTTCGAAGAACGTTGCATTCGAGTCATTGAGTTCATCAAAGATTATTATTAAATCAATTTATAGTTGGATAGTAGATATTATGAAATGGTATGCATGCCTGTCAATTTTCGATGTAAAGAAAGTTTGTCTTTTAAAAACGAATGCAATGTTTGTAAAATGTATCATATAGAGGTCAAATACCTCGCAATGTAATCAACTATTGTGAATCGTTTATAATGTATATGAACGGGTCCTTTCAGTTGGTATCAGAGCGGTGGTCTTAGCGAACCAGGTCTGCATTAGTGTGTCTAACTGATAAGTCGATAGGATGCATTAGTGAGTCTGGACTTCGACCGTGTCTGCATGTCAAAAGTTTTGCTTATCATTTTGTGTCGAAAATTAACTACTTATCATTTCAGGAAATTACCTGCTTATCATTTTTAGTCTAAGACACGTCTTGCTGCATTGATTGCTTGAATAGTGTATAGACAAAAATTCATATCTTAGCATATCTGCTAAATCATATCTTATCGTATCTGTTACTTTAAACTTTGCCTGACATATCCCGTAAAGTCCTCCGGAATCTACGAAATCTTTTGATCTATATATATATATATATATATATATATATATATATATATATATATATATATATATATATATATATTCTATGTAATTAGAATACCATCTGTTAGCCAAAATCATTTCATATCGAAAAAAAAAAAATCCTTTATCCAATCGTACGAAATGGAATTCATCATCAGTTCAAGTCACTCAGATTCCGAAATGGAATCCCATTCAAGCTCCGAAAGCAGTGTGACCGGAATAGATCAACCAATCAGTCATCACCTATTCTGGATGAATTGGGGATGGGTTCGTAGCCTCCTCAATCATTGGAGACAAGAAGAAGGTGATCCCTTCCATCCACCACATTGCCCTCTTGACGAAGAACCTGAAGCACTTACCGACGAACCTGTCCGAAACACCATTTTCTCGCTCATTTCCAGAGTATCTCGTCACGATTATATATTACATCAAATTTTAGATTTTATTTATCCGCTCGTCCGAACCGACAATCACCCCAGTGTAATAGAAGAAGTCAACGAGCTTCGCGCTCGGGTAGTGGCTTTGGAGAATATGGTGCAGAGATTACAAACACCAGCAGCAGCATCAGCAGCATAACCAGTACCACCATCATCAACGCCAACAGTACCATTACCACCTCCAACTACAACCGCATCGTAAACCTCAACTTCACAATCTGTCCCACGAGCATCAACGTCATACGCACCATAGATACCAAGGAGTACCAACAACAATAACTGATGAAGTATTAATTCATAACTTCATTGGAGAAACATTCCACGACGATTATGTAATCTCTAAAGTCTTAGAGATTATCTAATCTAGCCCTAACCATAAATCAGTTAAGCGAACCAAAATGATAGAAGGAAGAGTAGAAACCCTAACAAAAATGGTGTGTGATTAACAAGCTAAACTTGCTTTACCAACAGCATCAACAGTACCGTCAGCGTTACCAGCATCGTCAGTACAGTCAACATCCGAATCAACGACACCGATAACATCACAAACTCCGTCAGTTCAAGAATCACTGTGGACATTATTACGAATCAATAACGTGTATATTGTATCAACGAGTTATAAAGAATTAACTCATTCCCTCTGAAGAAATTATATGTATATGTATATATATATATATATATATATATATATATATATATATATATATATATATATATATATATATATATTTTGAAATAAATCTTTCCGTGCTAAGCTATTGTGTGTGAATCTTAACTACTCGGTTAATTCATATTACAAATATGCAATAATGTACGTCCTTCGGCCGCAACTTAACCAGCGTTAACTACAATCTCTGTCGCAATTCAACAAATTTCAATTCATAATAAATCAAGTATATATTTGATTTACACTTTTATCATTGATGTACCCGAAACTTTTCAGATAACATCATTCGTACTTTGCGAAATTCACAAGAATTCCACGAACCGAACATCATACATCAACAAATAACGAAGTATTGATTCATAATTTCAATGTCATTAAAGAAATACTACGTAAAAGTTATGTACCTTTTAAAGCCTTTAGGGATTATTCAATTCTAGTTTCAACCGTAAATCAAATGAGTTTAATTTAACATTAACTCATTAAATCTATGTTACATCTGAAGAAAATATACATATATATATTTTCATAAAGACTGTAATAAAATTCTTTTGTACAAAATATTAATTGTGAAATTTTTTTTTTTAACGGGTAGGTAATACCCGAGAGATATATAAATTCACAATTAATATGTTACATTCTTCGAATCTGATTCAGCAAATCATCCATTATACTCCCTACTTTCACAACAATATACATTCTTTTATAGAAATCAAAACAACCATACTTATTCAAAATTTAATTACATATTCTGATTTTGAAATCTCAAAATTCAACTTGAGATATGACCAAAATCATCACTCTTAGATCCTTACATCTTTCACAAGCTATATTTTGACTTCAGAACTGTGTTAGAACATCAAATGTATGTTAACGATTACAATATGTGTTCAAACCCTTCGAAAATTTCTGAAGACACTTCGAATGATGAGCAATCGAGATGATGATCCAACCACATGTTACTCACAGTTATGTACCCGAAAAACTCTTGAAAGTAAAGTAAAAGTTTAAACAACGTATCCGCGTCAGATTCTTTGGCATTTATTAGCAAAAATAACTTTGCGACTCCTATTCAAAGTAGCCAGTTTTGTCACAGCTCCAGCAAGTCAACTTCGACTTTTTAGTCAGACTAACCTTATTATAACCTTGAGATATATACCATCGTTACCAGGGAACCTTTTACATTCCACCACATTATTAGCAGATGTACCAACAACTTCATTACCCTTTGACTTTAGCTTCTCCAAAAAGTCATTATAAGTATTCATTGAAACCCCATCATTTACTCATTCGCATCTTGTAATGAGAATTGCCATACGAATCATTGGGAATTAGCAATCAGTATTTTGAAATCTCACAGCATGTCTACGCCAACAGTTATATGTGTATATATAACGTCTATCTTCTGGACTTAATTTGAATGTGAAGTTTCTGAAAAACACTCCGAACTACGAATTGGTTCTCCGAAAATGGAAAAAATGCTGATGAAGCAGCAAAAACTATAAACAACTTTAAACGGTAAAAGCTGGATGATAATGATGAAGTGTGCTGGCAAAGCGCAGAAAAAGAGAAGTTTTGGAACTGGAAAACGGATTGAGCAAAGTAGGAAGGAGGCTGTGGACAAATTAAAAAGACTGAACCTGACTTCAAAGGATCCAAATGATTCAGTACCTGCTGAAGTCATTAACGAATACCTTGCTCCTGACTCTAAACTCCTGCGGACAATATTCTTCATCATCCTCTGATATTAGAAATTCTAAAATATCATCATATCTTTCATTATAAATATCCTCCATATTTCTGAAGATATTTTCTTAATTTTACTTATTTGAAATCATTTACCTCTTCGCGCTATCTGTATTACATCATAAAAGAAACTATTTTAGTTTCTAAATTCTGAAACATTCAAGTTTAAAATAGGAATATTTAGAAGTAGTGTTGGGAACTGAAGCATGAATTAGTATAATATAATGACACTTGATCAATGTGATTATATTACAGTAAGTCATGCTGAGTTTCTAAATAGAACGTGATGATTCACAGATCATAACATCATCATGTGCCATGTTATACGACTCTTGTATTTTATTTAACCTCTAAAATATCAAGAAAATATTTCTTGATGATTCGGCCTTTTCCAAGGTATTCTAGTAATTTGACAAGTCAAGATCGTGCCATCACAATTTCCTTCCTAGAACATTAACAATGTTCATTCCAAAATTCATATCTGTGAATTCTGGACCATTACAAGCGGTGCTTAATTGCAAGAAGAAGAAACGAAAGGACAAAACTCCGAAATAGAAATTGGGGTATAAATTGCAGCAAATAAAAGAGAGCATTAACTGTGAATGATAATGATTATAGAAGACAGAAGCAGAGACTTTGAAATATATGGGAACATATAAAGCTCAACGACAAACCAGAAATTATAAACCATATATATCGATGCATATAGCAATATAAAGACACGGGAGAACTAGAAACACTATAAACCCAAGAGTATAGTAGAAGTAAATAGATTCTTCCGGCGGTAGATGAAAAAGAAGAATGACCGATATGAAAGTTAGAAGTATATCGAGAATCAAAACTGGATGGAGCATATTGATGAATACTTTAAAATATGAGTTGAGGGGAAAGAATAGAAGGTGATGAAACATGACTAGGAACTTAGAAATCTACAGATTTAACTCACACAATGGCGGAATAAGTGAATCAAACCCTCTAGTGGATAGGTTAAGATTTTTTTTGATTAATTTAGTCAAACCACAACTAAATCAAGTGTGATTAGATCAACACCTAGAGCTATTATTCACCACCTGGGTGATTTGGACTGAGAGAGAATCGGAGGAGCTCACTAGATCTGAGTGTGTGTAACAAATGAGAGGCTTAACATAAAATGAAGAACATAAGACTTTATATACCCCTGCTGCTGACTCACCCATACGATTCATTCATCACACGTACAAGTTGGCTTCATCAGCCGTACGGGTGATCACTCACTCGTGTCTACTCATTTAGGTTGTAATTGTGACTTAGCTCAGCATCAACCATGCGTATGAGCCTGTCAGCCGTACTAGTAAGGCTTCACTCGTACGTCTGACTAAGTCTAACATAGTCAAACATCTAAATCTCGTTCCTACAGTTCCTGTAACCACATACAAACACGGATAGGATAATAACGAGCAATCATGGTGGCCTGTAAACTGTTATACCTGCAATGGACGTGGGTAGATGTCTAGGGACTTGCATAAAATGCATAAACAGAAGGTGTGAGTTGTAAGGAAACGAAGGAAGTGAATTTATAAGAAAATCTCCGACAGAACAATTAAAATGGACGATTTCATTTAAAGCGGATCCTAATTCCCTTGATTACCGGAGAGTCAAATCTTATTAAGAAGATTTTCTTCAAATCCCTTGAAATCTGGGAATCAATCATATCTACGTCAAATGATAAGATGAATCTACACTTACTTATTTCACTCTTCTATGTTAGCTTCATTCGTACTCTTCATATAAATGGATTGTTTATCCAAATTATTCGCTGATGATAAAACTCTAATTTTCAGCCCGTATGCATCATGAAAACATACTTATTATCATTCACGACCTTTCCACTAAAATTTCGGGACGAAATTTCTTTAACGGGTAGGTACTGTGACAACCTGGAAATTTCCAACCAAATTTAAACTTTAATCTTTATATGTTTCCGACACGATAAGCAATATTTGTTAAGTTAAATTTCAAGAATTTTAAACTATGTTCATACATTCATTCAACCTCGACCAAGTTCCAACGATTCACGAACCATTAAACGAATATGATTATATATGTATATGTGTATATATATTATAATTTGAAACGTAAACAAAATATTAGATTAAATACTTTATATGATTGTATCTGTTTCAAAATGTTTATCAATGGAATTAGAAGATAAGATCAAATGATTGAATTATCAGATATATTGAATTATGATTACAAGTCTCTTTTGAAAGGCCCACGTTGATTTGAGAAATATTTCCATTTTAACAATATTCGGAAAATGGTAAAGTGATTTATAAATAAGAACAAATTGTCAATCATTGAGAACTAGACAAAGGATAGTGGAAGATTGAATCTCATAAAGACTCGATTGATCTATTTAGTTTCAAACGTACAAAAACGTTTTCAGTTTAAAAAGAACTTTATTATTAAAACGTATATAACTTTTATAAATATCTAGAACCACTTTTGACAACTCATTACTTAACTAGTATGATAAAGATAACGATATTTATATTTTATTTTATTAAATATATATAACGATTTAAATTAATATTATATATATTTATACGCGTATTATACGTACATAGTTTTATACTTTTACTATACTTAAACTTTACCTTTACTTTATTTTTACTTTACTTTAACTTTAATAATTCACTTTAATAATTCATACTTTAATAATTCACTTTAATAATTCATACTTTAATAATTCACTTTAATAATTCATACTTTAATAATTCACTTTAATAATTCATACTTTAATAAATTACTTTAATAATTCAAAAATCTATTATAAATACAATTCTATAGGTTTCATTATTTCATAGAAACTTGAAAATATTTTTCTCTAAACTCTCTCAATCGAATTACATATATATATTTACTCCGTATTATTTTAAGATATTATTAGTATACATAAAATATTACGACGGAGTGCTGTCCGAGTGATTTCAAAATTATTTTTTCGAGTAGGATAGGATTAAGGAAATTATGGGTTATAGCTATGGAGGTGATTGAGTATGGTTCATGGGTATGCTCGTGAGGTCAATATAGTGTTTATCATTTCCGTTGCGTCTACGTACCTTTCCTGCAATATTGAATCTCAATATTGATAGGTGAGTACTCATAATTTAACTTTTACATACTAATAGTGTATCCCTGACTAGTGCTCGAGTATTTAGGATTATGCATGCTTGTACTTTTGATATTGCCCTTAAACAGGTTAGGTTGAATCTTGAATTAGTTACACTTGCGGTTAAGATAAGGTATAAGATATGCATGTCCTTGGAAAGCTAGCGAAAAATTAAGAACTTTTCCTTTAGATATCGAATGGTTTCGATGAACGGATTAGAAGTTATAATCAATTGAATTTTCGATATTTTTATTAAAAATGATTATTATTATCGTCGTTTTTATCGTCGTTCTAGTTTTATCTTATTATTATCATTATTATTATCTTTATCAATAAAAGGGATTTATCATTAAAAATTATTATTTTTATTATTACTATCATTATTATCGTTAAAGTTATAATTAGTATTATTATTATTATTATTATTATCATCATTATTTATATATATCATTATTTAAAAAATGGTTATTTTTATTGTTATTATTATTATTACTATATTATCATTAAGATAATTATTAGTATTATCATTAATAATGTTATAGTAACTATCATTATTAATATTAGTGTAATTAAAACAAATATTTGTAACACCTAATTATTTTGATTACTATTATTATCATTATTATGAACACGATATAAAAGATGATTAAAAGCTATTAAACGAAACGATTAGGAAATAATGAGTAAGAGTATCATGATGAAATTAAAATATTATAGGATATTTATTTAGTTAAAATTATCGTTCTTATTATTTTTATCATTACTATTATTATTAAAAGTATCGTTAGTATTAAAACTATCATTTTAACAAAAATTATCATTTCAATAGAAATGTCATTGTTACTATAAAATATCATTATTATTATTATTTTAAATAGAATTATTATTTTAAAGATAATATTAAAAATTATCGTAAATATTAAAGTTATCATAATTAGAATTATCGTTTTATCATAATGTCATCTTAGTAATTATAAATATTGATATTTTTATAATAATTATTATTATTACAAAATAATACAACTTTTACTTACTATCATTATAGATATTATTTTATCAAATAAATATGTGATACAAACATATTTTACTACGTGTAATAACTTACTTTAATAATACCTATCATATTATCTTTATGATATTAAATGAACCCTATAAATTTTATTACTTAATATATATATAAAAGTAAGATTACCTATACTCGAGCATTAGGATTGTGGTACACTATGACTTGACCTAATTTGTTAGACAAATATTGACCAACACATAAATATATATAATTAATTTAGGTTCGTGAATCTGAGGCCAACCTTGCACTTGTTCAATGACGTTATATGTATTTTTACTACGAAATACAGTATGGTGAGTTTCATTTGCCTTTTTACCCTTTATATTTTTGGGACTGAGAATACATGCGCTTTTATAAATGTTTGACGAAATAGACACAAGTAATTGAAACTACATTCTATGGTTGAATTATCGAAATCGAATATGCCCCTTTTTATTAAAGTCTGGTAATCTAAGAATTAGGGAACAGACACCCTAATTGACGAGAATCCTAAAGATATATCTATTGGGCCTAACAAACCCCATCCAAAGTACCGGATGCTTTAGTACTTCGAAATTTATATCATGTCCGAAGGAGGATCCCGGAATGATAGGGGATATTCTTATATGTATTTAGTTAATGTCGGTTACCAGGTGTTCACCATATGAATGATTATTTTTGTCTCTATGCATGGGACGTATACTTATGAGAACTGGAAATGAAATTCTTGTGGTCTATTAAAATGATGGAAATAAATGATTATGATAAACTAATGAACTCACCAACCTTTTGGTTGACACTTTAAAGCATGTTTATTCTCAGGTGTTAAAGAAATCTTCCGCTGTGCATTTGCTCATTTTAAAGATATTACTTGGAGTCTTTCATAGCATATTTCGAAGAACGTTGCATTCGAGTCATTGAGTTCATCAAAGATTATTATTAAATCAATTTATAGTTGGATAGTGGATATTATGAAATGGTATGCATGCCTGTCAATTTTCGATGTAAAGAAAGTTTGTCTTTTAAAAACGAATGCAATGTTTGTAAAATGTATCATATAGAGGTCAAATACCTCGCAATGTAATCAACTATTGTGAATCGTTTATAATGTATATGAACGGGTCCTTTCAGTATAGGTGCCTTAGTTAGGTTTTTTTCAACAATTGAAATGCTTTTTCTTGTTCATCCTTCCATTCAAATTTCTTCCCTTTATGCGTTAATGCAGTCAAGGGTTTTGCTATTTTGGAAAAATCTTGGATGAATCTTCTGTAGTAACCAGCCAATCCTAGAAATTGACGTATGTGTGTCGGAGTTCTCGGGGTTTCCCATTTTTCAACGGTTTCAATCTTTGCCGGATCAACCTGAATACCTTCTTTGTTCACTACGTGACCGAGGAATTGAACTTCTTCCAACCAAAATGCACACTTTGAAAATTTAGCGTACAGTTTTTCTTTCCTCAACAACTCTAGCACTTTTCTCAAATGTTCTTCGTGCTCTTGATCATTCTTTGAGTAAATAAGTATGTCATCGATGAAGACAATGACAAACTTGTCAAGATATGGCCCACACACTCGGTTCATGAGGTCCATGAACACAGCTGGTGCGTTAGTCAGACCAAACGGCATAACCATAAACTCATAATGACCGTAACGCGTCCTAAAAGCAGTTTTTGGAGTATCATCCTCCTTCACCCGCATTTGATGATACCCGGAACGTAAGTCAATCTTTGAATAAACAGACGAGCCTTGTAGTTGATCAAATAAGTCGTCGATTCTCGGTAGTGGGTAGTGGTTCTTGATGGTAAGTTTGTTCAACTCTCGGTAGTCGATACACAACCTGAATGTACCATCTTTCTTCTTGACAAACAAAACAGGAGCTCCCCAAGGTGATGTGCTTGGTCGAATGAAACCACGCTCTAAAAGTTCTTGTAATTGGCTCTGAAGTTCCTTCATTTCGCTAGGTACGAGTCTGTATGGAGCACGAGCTATTGGTGTAGCTCCCGGTACAAGGTCTATTTGAAATTCAACGGATCAGTGTGGAGGTAGTCCCGGTAATTCTTTCGAAAATACATCGAGAAATTCTTTTGCGACGGGAACATCATTGATGTTCTTTTCTTCGGAATTGACTTTCTCGACGTGTGCTAGCACAGCATAGCAACCTTTTCTTATTAGTTTTTGTGCCTTCAGGTTACTAATAAGATTTAACTTTGCGTTGCTCTTTTCTCCGTATACCATTAAGGGTTTTTCTTTTTCTCGTATAATACGAATTGCATTTTTATAACAAACGATCTCTGCTTTCACTTCTTTCAACCAGTCCATACCGATTATCACATCAAAACTCCCTAACTCTACTGATATCAAGTCAATCTTAAATGTTTCGCTAACCAGTTTAATTTCTCGATTCCGACATATATTATCTGCTGAAATTAATTTACCATTTACTAATTCGAGTAAAAATTTACTATCAAAAGGCGTCAATGGGCAACTTGATTTAGCACAAAATTCTCTACTCATATAGCTTCTATCCGCACCCGAATCAAATAAAACATAAGCAGATTTATCGTCAATAAGAAACGTACCCGTAACAAGCTCCGGGTCTTCCTGTGCCTCTGCCGCATTAATATTGAAAACTCTTCCGCGGCCTTGTCCATTCGTGTTCTCCTGGTTCGGGCAATTTCTATTAATGTGGCCCGGTTTTGCACATTTATAACAAACTACATTGGCATAACTTGTTCCGACACTACTTGCTCCGCCATTACTCGTTCTGACACCATTTGTTCCTTTCGTTCTGTTAACCCCTGGTCTGTAGACCTCACACTTCGCCGCGCTATGACCATTTCTTTTGCACTTGTTGCAAAATTTGGTGCAGAACCCCGAGTGATAATTTTCACACCTTTGGCATAGCTGCTTCTGATTGTTGTTGTTGTTGCAGTTGTTATTGTTGTTGGGATGATTGTTGTAGTTGTTGTTGTTGTTGTTGTGCCGTTTATTGTAGCTGCGATTGATGTTGCGATTGTTGTGATAGTTGTTGTTGTTTTGGTGACTCTTATCACCGTTTTCCTCCCACTTTCTTTTGACTAACTTCACGTTGGCCTCTTCGGCCGCCTGTTCTTTAATTCTTCCCTCAATCTGGTTCACTAGTTTGTGAGCCATTCTACATGCCTTTTGTATGGAGGCAGGCTCGTGTTGTAACAACCTGTCCTAATCTACCTGGACGAAGTCATCAACATTTGGTCCCATTGCGATGATCGGCTCCAAGTAATGTCCTTAAATTGAGCAAATGCACAGCGAAAGACTTAATTCGTACCTGAGAATAAACATGCTTTAAAGTGTCAACCAAAAGGTTGGTGAGTTCATAGGTTTATCATAACAATCATTTCAATATGTTAATAGACCACAAGATTTCATAATCATAAACATAATACACTCGCAAGTGTATGTAAAGCATTCTAAGTGGTTGAGCACTTGGTAACCATACTTAACATTTAATCAACGTCGCATATTCCCTTATTATGAAATCTCCCTACACTGTACCAAGTGTAGTAACGAAACGAAGTACTGTGCAACCGTTGAATACTGGTCGTCCAGTCCGGTTGGGGTTGTCAGGCCCGATAGATCTATCAACAGGATTCGCGTTTACAATACCCATGTAAATAGTAGTTACCAAGCTACAGGGAAATATGCCAGTGGTACAACTCAACGTAGAATATATTTTTAAGTACTTGTGCCTATTTCGTAAAACATTTATAAAACAGCGCATGTATTCTCAGCCCAAAAATATATATTGCAAAAGTAATTAAAAAGGGAGCAAATGAAACTCACATATTGTATTTTGTAGTAAAAATACATATGACGACATTGAACAAGTATAGGGTTGGCTTCGGATTCACGAACCTATATCATTTATTTATATTAACACATATAATTAATATGTAATAATAATTATACGTTAATATTGAAATAAATGATTTTAGTAACCTTAATAATAAAATAATAATAATAATAATAATAATAATAATAATAATAATAATAATAATAATAATAATAATAATAATAATAATAATAATAATAATAATAATAATGATAATAATAATAATAATAAATAATAATAAGTAATAAATAAACTACCTCAAAGAAGTAGTCCTAAAGAAAATGCCCAAGTCCGGGTTTGAACCCGCGACGTCCCGCTAACCCAATTTACACCTTTAAACCAATGAACCAACGATTTGTTTTGATATTAACCCGCATGATTTATTTAGTTCATCTTTATCAAACACTTATCATTTCATCATCAACCTATTCTATCTTCCTTTTCACTTCGTGGTACTCTAATATCTATATCATTATCACGAAATCAACATGATAGCAGCCCAATAATAACTATGGCCATGTTCTCGGTCCAACTTACCAATTCATTAACTCATTTACAAGCAGCCCAACAATTGATTAATGGCCCAACAAATTTTTTTTGGTTTATCTCGGCCCATCAGTGGAACAAAATATGGCTCACGGCCCACCAGAAAAACAGAAACCCAACAACAACTAATTTATATCGTGTAGCAGCAATCAATTAACTCGACAGGAATTAGTGGTAGGGTTCGGTTTATAAAAAAAAGAGAGAAAGAAAAACAGAAGCATGGTATAGCAGCGTCAGGAATAATGGAGTCTTCTACAATCGTTTCATCATCATTACTCATACAGATCATCATCATCATTTTTCCATCACGTCTCTTTCATCAAGAACGAGTCACTTCATCAACTGCAGGTGGGTTACGATTAGAAACAGAAACAAAAGTAGAGAAAGAGTGAAGAAGTGAGAGAGAGAGAGGTGGTGAAGTGGGTTAAGGGTGACGATTGTTAGTCGTGGCATCGGTGGTGTTCGAAAATATGAGAGAGAACAGAAAATAGCTACAATCAGGGATGGTTTAATTGATGATGTTTTCACGAGGGTTAAGTGATTTATGATAGTTGTAGCTTTGCTTAGAGATAGGAGAGAGAGATTGTTATGTATAGAGAGAGAAGTGGTGGTGAAAGGTGGTCAGAGGTGGTGGTGATTTATGTGACTTCCGGTGGTGATATGGGTTTTGTTGGGTTTCGTCAGTCAAACTAAAAGGGGTTCGGTTTCTGGTGTTGAATTACAGCAACAATACAATCTTAATCATAGTTTGTTGATGATGATCGAAGAGGAGGAGGAAAAATAATATAGCAGCAGGTTAACGTTGTAGTTTGGTGTGATGGTGGGTTCATGAGGTTTGTTTTGGTGGTGTGGTTATCGAATAGCAATCTTGGTGATGATGGTTCTATGGTACGTGGTTGTTGTGGTGGCTGGTGGTGGCTCATGGTGGATGCCGGGTTGCAGAGTAACAAGCGGCGGAGATGTTTCTGTATAGATCAGGGTGTTGGTGCCTATACTCATGTATATATATAGATATAGAATTTACAGTTACATAATAATTAATATAATAATTATAATTATAATATTAATAAAAATATAAATATAATATTAGATATACAATGAAGTTAAGACATGTGAAATTCGTGTAGCAGCCTTGATTGAAAAAGATTATTCTGACGACACTTAGCATAGTTATTATTTTGTGCTCCTTTGCTAAACAGTTAATGTATAAAAGTGTTTCTAAAAATCCCAAATTTTGAGATTAGACGTATTTAATTATTCACTCATTACCTGATTAAAACCTGATCAAAAAGGAATTCGTCTAATGCTTATTTTTACTTCCAAGTAATATGTATGGAGTATTATTATTCAAAGTAGGAAGATAAATATATTATTTATTACACCTATAATTTATGTAACATATTAATGGACCAACATTTATTTTTAGATCCTCTAAACATTTGAATTAAACTTATTTAATAGTGATCGAATCACAAATGAGTGTTATTGTCGTTCACTAAATAGATTAGAACCATATACATATACTCAATATACTTTGTTTGAATATATAACACATTTTATTATATATACAATAAATTTAATATTTAATCTTATATATTAATATTTATGTATATATAACTATATATATAATAATATTTCTAATTTCACATATTTATTTTTAATAGTAACAACATATAATATTCCAATTTTCATTTCAAATTAATATATATATATATATTTATATATTTAAATATATATATATGTGTGTATATATATATATATATATATATATATATATATATATATATATATATATATATATATATATATTTACAAATAGTCGTTCGTGAATCGTCGAGAACAGTCGAAGGTCAATTGAATATATGAAACAGTTCAAAATTTTTGAGACTCAACCTAACAGACTTTGCTTATCGTGTTGAAATTACACTATCGTATCGAGAGTTTGGTTTAAAATTAGTCGAAATTTTCCAGGTCGTGACACGTGTGAACTTATATCTTCTTGGATTCTCTCCGGTAACCCTTTCACAAACGTGTCGATCTTCTCTTCCTCATCTTCGAACGCTCTCGGACACAATAGGCACAATTCTGTGAATAGTCTTTCGTACGAAGTAATATCAAATCCCTGTGTTCGTAACCCTCTAAGTTCTGACTTGAGCTTATTGACCTCGGTTCTGGGACGGTACTTCTCATTCATCAAGTGCTTGAATGCTGACCATGGTAGCGCGTAAGCAGCATCTTGTCCCACTTGCTCTAGATAGGTATTCCACCATGTTAACGTACTACCTGTGAAGGTATGCGTAGCGTACTTCACTTTGTCTCCTTCAGCACACTTACTTATGGCAAACACCGATTCAACTTTCTCGGTCCACCGTTTCAATCCGATTGGTCCTTCGGTCCCATCAAATTCTGAAGGTTTACAGGTAGTGAATTCCTTGTAGGAGCAGCCTACACGATTTCTTGCGCCGTTAGCTGTATTGCTAGATTCAGAGTTATTGTTGGTATGTAGCGTGGCCTGTACTGCAGCTATGTTTGAAGCAAGAAAGGCACGAAATTCCTCTTCGCTCATATTCAAGGTGTGTCGAGTAGTCGGTGCCATTTCCTTCAAAATAGTCAAATGAAACAATTTAATCATACAGAATATTAAGAGTAGTCAATAGTATCTTGTAGCATAATATGAACTCATTTATAAAAGCTTTTTCTTCATATTAGCATTTTAGAAGTTTAAATTCGGGTACTACCTACCCGTTAAGTTCATACTTAGTAGCTAATATACAATTCAACTACTACAATTCCATATAAAAAACTGATTATAATAATATATCACATACAAATATTCTTCAAACTTACAACTTCGCTATATTACATATAACATGAAATATAGTACACTATGATACAGGACAGTTTTGAAGATAAATCTAGTTAATACGCAAGTTGTTCAGCAAAGGAAATAAAGACACGTAATTCATAAGTCCAGAAACAAGTCATGCATTCTGGTTTTACTAAGACGACTTCCCATCCTTGGTCTTGTGGAAAATAACCGTTATGACCATTAGCTAGGCAGCATGTTGTAATGTTGTCAAAAGGACGAGGGTTTCGTAATGACCAACAGTCTCGTAATAACCTAAAAACCTCATTTCTTACCCCAATTACCGACTCCGTCACTTGTGGGAACGTTTTGTTTAATAGTTGTAGCCCGATGTTCTTGTTCTCACTTTGGTGAGAAGCGAACATTACTAACCCGTAAGTATAACATGCTTCTTTATGTTGCATGTTAGCCGCTTTTTCTAAATCACGAAGTCCTATATTCGGATATATTGAGTCAAAATAATTTCTTAACCCATTGCGTAAAATAGCATTTGGGTTCCCCGCAATATATGCGTCAAAGTAAACACATCGTAACTTATGGATTTCCCAATGTGATATCCCCCATCTTTCGAACGAAAGCCTTTTATAAACCAAGGCATTCTTGGAACGTTCTTCAAATGTCTTACAAACTGATCTCGCCTTAAATAGTTGTGTTGAGGAATTTCGACCGACTCTAGACAAGATTTCATCAATCATGTCTCCGGGTAGGTATCTTAAAATATTGGGTTGTCTATCCATTTTGTGTTTTTATACTGTAAAATAGACAAGAGTTAGATTCATAAAAAAAATACTTATTAATACAAGTAATTTTTACATATATCATAAAGCATAAGCACCCTATATTACATATATTACACCACACGAATACAACTATCTTATTCCGACTCGCCCGTTTTTTCTTCTTCGGTTTTGGTTCGTTTTGCCAAGTTTATAGGGATATATGACGTTCCCCTAATACGAGTCATCATTTTCCACATTGGTTTAGAAAAACCTAGTGGTTTAGAGGTTCCCGGGTTTTTATCACAACTTAAGAAATACGGGTGTTGACGATACATATAAAGTTCATCGGGTTTGGAATCAAATTTCTCTATTTTTATGCCCTTTCCCTTATTGTTCTCTTTTGCCTTATTAAATTGTGTTGGGGGTAATTTTTATAACATCATCGGAATCCTTGTCGGGATTCGATTCATCGGAGAATTGGTAATCCTCCCAATACTTTGCTTCCTTGGCGGAAACACCATTGACCATAATTAACTTTGGTCGGTTGGTTGAGGATTTTCTTCTACTTAACCGTTTTATTATTTCCCCCACTAGTTCTATTTCTTCTTCCGGTTCCGGTTCTTCTTCCGGTTCCGATTCTTCTTTCGGTTCCTCTTCGGGAACTTGTGAATCAGTCCACGAATCATTCCAATTTACATTTGACTCTTCATTATTATTAGGTGAGTCAATGGGACTTGTTCTAGAGGTAGACATCTATCACATAATATCAAACACGTTAAGAGATTAATATATCACATAATATTCACATGTTAAAAATATATAGTTTCCAACAAAATTTGTTAAGCAATCATTTTTCAAGTAAACACGGTCGAAGTCCAGACTCACTAATGCATCCTAACAAACTCGATAAGACACACTAATGCAAAATTCTGGTTCTCTAAGACCAACGCTCGGATACCAACTGAAATACAGTTGGGGACAACCACCGTTCCACCCAGTGCCTTCCCAGCTAACCGCCTGGTGACCACTGAGTATACCTCAGATACTGATTTTAGGGCCTGCCTCTTGGCTACTTCCAACCCTCGTAAGGGATCACAAGGAATAAGAGCCAATGCTTCGTCACAGGTAACACTGTGAGAACCTCCTTTACGACTAACCTGCCACACATGGACGACGTTATACCTGCTCTGATACCAACTGAAATGTCCCGTTCATATTGATTATAAACGTTCCATATTAATTGATTTCGTTGCGAGGTTTTAACCTCTATATGAGACGTTTTTCAAAGACTTCA
The DNA here is from genome assembly GCF_046630445.1 of Rutidosis leptorrhynchoides. NCBI lineage: Eukaryota > Viridiplantae > Streptophyta > Magnoliopsida > Asterales > Asteraceae > Rutidosis > Rutidosis leptorrhynchoides. Next base: position 94,790,176 of record NC_092338.1, on the reverse strand, counting down.
TTTATTTTTAAAACAACCATAACCTTTATTTTATCAATAAAGGTTTTAAAAAAAACATTACGTAGATTATCAAATAATGATAATCTAAAATATACTGATTACACACGACCATTACATAATGGTTTACAATAGAAATATATTACATCGACATATGTTTCTTGAATGCAGTTTTTACACAATATCATACAAACATGGACTTCAAATCTTGTCCTTATTTTAGTATGTAACAGCGGAAGCTCTAAATATTCACCTGAGAATAAACATGCTTTAAACGTCAACAAAAATGTTGGTGAGTTATAGGTTTAACCTATATATATCAAATCGTAATAATAGACCAAAAGATTTCATATTTCAATACACATCCCATACATAGAGATAAAAATCATTCATATGGTGAACACCTGGTAACCGACATTAACAAGATGCATATGTAAGAATATCCCCATCATTCCGGGACACCCTTCGGATATGATATAAATTTCAAAGTACTAAAGCATCCGGTACTTTGGATGGGGTTTGTTAGGCCCAATAGATCTATCTTTAGGATTCGCGTCAATTAGGGTGTCTGTTCCCTAATTCTTAGATTACCAGACTTAATAAAAAGGGGCATATTCGATTTCGATAATTCAACCATAGAATGTAGTTTCACGTACTTGTGTCTATTTTGTAAATCATTTATAAAACCTGCATGTATTCTCATCCCAAAAATATTAGATTTTAAAAGTGGGACTATAACTCACTTTCACAGATTTTTACTTCGTCGGGAAGTAAGACTTGGCCACTGGTCGATTCACGAAACTATAACAAATATGTACATATATATCAAAGTATGTTCAAAATATATTTACAACACTTTTAATACATTTTGATGTTTTAAGTTTATTAAGTCTGCTGTACCTACAACTAGTTGTCCACAGTTAGATGTACAGAAATAAATCGATATATATTATCTTGAATCAATCCACGACCCAGTGTATACACGTCTCAGGCTAGCTCACAACTCAAAGTATATATGTTTGTAGAATCAACCTCAACCCTGTATAGCTAACTCTAACATTACTGCATATAGAGTGTCTATGGTTGTTCCAAATAATATATATACATGGGTCGATATGATATGTCAAAACATTTGCATACGTGTCTATGGTATCCCAAGATTACATAATATATTAGAATACATGTATAATACAATATAAGTTAGCTAGGATATGATTTGTATAGAATTGTTAATATTTTCCGTAGCTACAAAAATCAAAAAATATCCAATCTTGTTTTACCCATAACTTCTTCATTTTAAATCCGTTTTGAGTGAATCAAATTGCTATGGTTTCATATTGAATTCTATTTTATGAATCTAAATAGAAAAAGTATAGGTTTATAGTCGGAAATATAAGTTACAAGTCGTTTTTGTAAGAGGTAGTCATTTCAGTCGAAAGAACGACGTCTTGATGACCATTTTGAAAAACATACTTCCACTTTGAGTTTAACCATGATTTTTGGATATAGTTTCGTGTTCATAAGAAAAATTATTTTCCCAGAAGAACAACTTTTAAAATCAAAGTTTATCATAGTTTTTAATTATCAAACCCAAAACAGCCCGCGGTGTTACTACGACGGCGTATGTCGAGTTTTACGGTGTTTTTCGTATTTCCAGGTTTTAAATCATTAAGTTAGCATATCATATAGTTATAGAACATGTGTTTAGTTGATTTTAAAAGTCAAGTTAGAAGGATTAACTTTTGTTTGCGAACAAGTTTAGAATTAACTAAACTATGTTCTAGTGATTTCAAGTTTAAACCTTCGAATAAAATAGCTTTATATGTATGAATCGAATGATGTTATGAACATCATTACTACCTCAAGTTTTGTGGATAAATCTACTGTAAAAGAAACAAATGGATCTAGCTTCAAAGGATCTTGGATGGCTTGAAAGTTCTTGAAGTAGAATCATGACACGAAAACAAGTTCAAGTAAGATTTCCACTCGAAATAAGATTGTTATAGTTATAGAAATTGAATCAAAGCTTGAATATGAGTATTACCTTATATTAGAAAGATATCTTACTGTAAATAAGAAAGATTTCTTGAGGTTGGATGATCACTTTACAAGATTGGAAGTAAGCTAGCAAATTGGAAGTATTCTTGATTTTATGAAACTAGAACTTGTAGAATTTAGGAAGAACACTTAGAACTTGAAGATAGAACTTGAGAGAGATCAATTAGATGAAGAAAATTGAAGAATTAAAGTGTTTGTAGGTGTTTTTGGTCGTTGGTGTATGGATTAGATATAAAGGATATGTAATTTTGTTTTCATGTAAATAAGTCATGAATGATTACTCATATTTTTGTAATTTTATGAGATATTTCATGCTAGTTGCCAAATGATGGTTCCCACATGTGTTAGGTGACTCACATGAGCTACTAAGAGCTGATCATTGGAGTGTATATACCAATTGTACATACATCTAAAAGCTGTGTATTGTACGAGTACGAATACGGGTGCATACGAGTAGAATTGTTGATGAAACTGAACGAGGATGTAATTGTAAGAATTTTTGTTAAGTAGAAGTATTTTGATAAGTGTCTTGAAGTCTTTCAAAAGTGTATGAATACATATTAAAACACTACATGTATATACATTTTAACTGAGTCGTTAAGTCATCGTTAGTCATTACATGTAAGTGTTGTTTTGAAACCTTTAGGTTAACGATCTTGTTAAATATTGTTAACCCAATGTTTATAATATCAAATGAGATTTTAAATGATTATATTATCATGATATTATGATGTATGAATATCTCTTAATATGATATATATACATTAAATGTCATTACAACGATAATCGTTACATATATGTCTCGTTTCAAAATCATTAAGTTAGTAGTCTTGCTTTTACATATGTAGTTCATTGTTAATATACTTAATGATATGTTTACTTATCATAATATCATGTTAACTATATATATATAAATATATATATATATATATATATATATATATATATATATATATATATATATATATATATATATATATATATATATATATATATATATATATATATCCATATTTATGTCATCATATAGTTTTTAAAAGTTTTAACGTTCGTGAATCACCGGTCAACTTGGGTGGTCAATTGTCTATATGAAACCTATTTCAATTAATCAAGTCTTAACAAGTTTGATTGCTTAACATGTTGGAAACACTTAATCATGTAAATAACAATTTCATTTATTATATATATAAACATGAAAAAGTTCGGGTCACTACACATGGTGTATTAATATATCTTAATATCATATATATATATATATATATATATATATATATATATATATATATGTTAAAATACTATTACAACAATAATCGTTACATATGTATATCGTTTCAAAATCCTTAAGTTAGTAGTCTCATCTTACTCGTGTAGTTCATTGTTAATACACTTAATGATATAATTAATTATCATTTTATCATGTTAAACATAGTGTGTTCATATCTTAATACAATACATATGAATTTATTTTACTTAAAACGTTGTTATAACGATAATCGTTATATATATATCGTTTCGAGTTTCTTTAATTCAGTAGTTTCATTTTATGCATATAACTCTTTGTTAATATACTTTGTGAGATACTTACTTATCATAATATCATGTTAAATATATATATATATATATATATCCCTATATATATCGTCATGTCGTTTTTACAAATTTTAACGTTCGTGAATCGCCGGACAACTGGGTGGTCAATTGTCTACATGAAACTCATTTCAATAAATCAAGCCTTAACAAGTTTGATTGCTTAACATGTTGAAAACATTTAATCATGCAAATATAGTTCTCATTTAATAGATAATCATGGAAAAGTTCGGGTCACTACACTTTGTAATCTAGTATGAATTATTTAGCAAGATTACAAAAATATTATTAATCATTCATGAATTATTTACAAGAAAACAAACTTACACATCAGTTATATCTAATCCATATATCACGACCCAATACATATACAAACACCTTCATTCTTCAATTTTCTTTATCTAATTGATCTCTCTCAAGTTCTATCTTCAAGTTCTAAGTGTTCTTCATAAATTCTATAAGTTCTAGTTTCATAAAATCAAGAATACTTTCAAGTTTACAAATATACCTCCAAGCTTTCTAATCCATTCTAAGTAATCATCTAAGATCAAGAAACCTTTGTTATTTACAGTAGGTTATCTTTCTTATTCAAGGTAATATTCATATTCAAACTTTGATTCGATTTCTATAACTATAACTATCTTAATCCGAGTAGTAATCTTACTTGAAATTGTTTTCGTGTCATGATTCTACTTCAAGAACTTCCAAGCCATCAAAGATCCATTCAAGCTCAAGATTATTTCTTTTCATTTCCAGTAGGTTTACCTACTATACTTGAGGTAGTAATGATGTTCATAACATCATTCGATTCATATATATATATATATATATATATATATATATATATATATATATATATATATATATAACTATCTTATTCGAAGAATATAACTTGTAATCACTAGAACATAGTTTAGTTAATTCTAAACTTATTCGCAAACAAAGTTAATCCTTCTAAATTAACTTTTAAAATCAACTAACACATGTTCTATATCTATATGATATGCTAACTTAATGATTTAAAACTTGAAAACACGAAGAACACCGAAAATCCGAACATACGCCGTCGTAGTTAAACCGGGGGCTGTTTTGGGTTGAATAATTAAAAACTATGATAACCTTTGATTTAAAAGTTGTTCTTCTGGGAAAATGATATTTCTTATGAACATGAAACTATATCCAAAATTCATGGTTAAATTCAAAGTGGAAGTATGTTTTTCAAAATGGTCATCAAGATGTCGTTCTTTCGATGGAAATGACTATCTCTTTCAAAAACGACTTGTAACCTGTATTTTTGACTATAAACCTATAATTTTTCTGTTTATTTTAATAAATTATGGTTCGATATGAAACCATAGCCTTTTGATTCACTCAAAACGGATTTGAAACGAAGAAATTATGAGTAAAACAAAATTGGATAGAATTACTAGTTTAGCTCCGAAAATTTTATAACAAATCTATACTAACCATATAATAACTAACTTATCCTATATATATATATATATATATATATATATATATATATATATATATATATATATATATATATATATAATATACTTGATAGACCATAGACACGTATACAATGTTTTGACATATCATATTGACATCATCTATATATATTATTTTGGGATAACCGTAAGTCACTATATGCGGTAATGCTCGAGTTAGCATATAAAGGGTCGAGGTTGATTCTAAAATAATATATATACCTTGAGTTGTGATTGAGTTTGAGACATGTATACACTGGGTCGTGGATTGATTCGAGATAATATGCATATATTGATTTATTTATGTATTACTAACTGTGGACTACTAATTGTGGACTACTAACGTTGGACTGCTAACTTAACAACTTAAATCGTCAACACGTAATAAAAATGTTATAAATATATTTCGATCATACTTTGATATGTATGTATATATGTATTATAGATTCATGAATCGACCTGTGGTCAAGTCTAATTCTCGACGAATTAAGAATCTGTGAAAGTGAGTTATAGTCCCATTTTTACTATCTAATATTTTAGGATGAGAATACATGCAGTTTTGTAAATGTTATACAAAATAGACACAAGTACTTGAAATTACATTCTATGGTTGGATTACTATACCGAATATCACCCTTTTTAGCTTGGTAACCTAAGAATTAATGTTTATTATACAACCTTCATGCTGGAAAATGGTATGGAGCCGGTATAATGGCCACTAATTGACGCGAATCCTAAAGGTAGATCTACGGTCACTAACTCCCCCCATACTAGAAAATGGTATGCTTTAGTACTTCGAGTTAATATTATACAGACGAGAGGATTCTGTTTGGGGATATTCTATATGCATCTTATTAATGTCGGTCACCAGGTGTTCGCCATATGAATGATTTTTATGCAGATTGCATGTTATTGAAAAATGAAATCTTGTGGTCTATTATTACAACTTGATATATATACAGGTTAAACCTATAACTCACCAACCTTTTTGTTGACGTTTTAAGCATGTTTATTCTCAGGTGATTATTAAGAGCTTCCGCTATTGCATGCTAATTTAAAGACAAGATTTGGAGTCAGCATGCTTGTAAAATATTGTTTAAAAACTGCATTCGGAAGATTTAAATCGTTGTGTAATATTATTGTAAACCATTATGTAATGGTCATGTGTAAACGTTATATTTTAGATTATCATTACTTGATAATCTACGTTATGCTTTTAAACCTTTAAGACGTACCAGTGACAGGCAGGAGTCTATCCCTGTGACGACCCGGACATTTTCGACCAAATTTAAACTTAATCTTTATATGGTTTTGACATGATAAGCAAAGTCTATTAAATTGAAATTCAAAATTTTTGAACTATTTTATGGAATCATTTGACCTTGACTCTTCCCGATAATTCACTAACAATGTGATTGTAAGTAAATATGTAATTGAATATATATATATATATATATATATATATATATATATATATATATATATATATATATATATATATATATATATATATATACATACATATAAATAAAAATGTAAAATAATAAAACAGAATCATTAAGTTGTTATTAAAAGTGAATCTATATATAAATATATATGATTTCTACGTATAATTATTATTACATGTATATTGTAATATATATAAAATTTATAAATAATAAATATTCAATAAAAGTTATTATATAATATATGATACTACATAATTAATAATATAAAATAAAAGTTAATAGATAGCTATTAATATGATTATTAGTACTTCATTATGATTAAAAATAAATATTAATAATAAAATTAATATCATTATTAATAATATTATTATATAATGCATAAATATGAAATTTGATATATTTGATTTGTTATAACATTATTATTATTAATATTATTATTATCATTATTATTAATTATTATTAAACTTATTATTTTATTAAAATTTTCATTATTGTTATTATTAATGTTATCATATTATTATCATTTTTATTATTAGTATTTTTATTAATAATATTATTATTATTATTTCTGTAATTAATATTATTGTTATCTAATAATATTATTATTATTAATATATATATTAATTATTAATTTAAATTAAAAATGGCATATCATTCGTACGAGTTTGTTACCAGCATCTATCCAACTGTATTAAATTGGTACTTATGTCTCCAATCTTGTTTCCAGTCCAAATCAGATTACAAACACAGCCAAATTCAGTTAGAGATCATTATCAACTTTATTTTTCTATCTTTTCTTCCTACTCGAATATTACATGTATTACTTTTATATATATGGAAACCATCCACTATCTTTACGAAAACACTGCATCTTTCTTCTTCCTAATTGAAGATCACCACTTGTGATTTCTATGTTTATGCTTTCAATTACCAACCCAGGAACAAAATCCATCATCATGACCCATAGCTACAACCATCACTCTTAAATTATGCCATTAGTTTTTGTTTTATGGTTCACACGAAGACCACCCTTGAAACCATTAACCTTCGATCATCATAATTATTTTTTTTTTCTTTCTACCAACAATCACCAAGACCACTATATTGTACTGTGATCGAACAAACAAACCATCATCACCACCGGTTCTATCTGTTTATTTCGTTCGTAAAACCCAAACCAATATTAAAGTTACTACAGGCTGCTGTTCATTTTGTTTTGAATTTATGACAACCTTCCACCACCAATCGCCATCACCATACCTTGATCACTTTCGGTAACCAACCCATCACCTCATCACCCCTACAACCTTCATGAACCCCTTCTAGTTAATAACTAAAACTGTTTCTATCATCACCACCGTATGAACTGTTTTTCTGTTTCATCTATACCGCTGCTATGTACTTTCCTGTTTCTTATCAAGGAACCAAAACAATCACCTTTCTCCACAAAACACCATCACAGCCAGCTAGCTATCTTTCTCTTCTATCTTCTTCTTCTTCTTCGTGAAACAACCCACAAGACCCATTTAAAACACCACCATATCATGTTTTCTAATTTCTGTATTGGAATCACCGGTTCTTATTATTCTTCCCCTCACCATCAATAGAAACTAAATTTTTTTTTAGTTCCTTGTTCGATTAAACCCAAAACCGAAACCGTTCTTGGTGTACGAAAATAAAGATGATGATGAATTAAAAAAACCTAAAATACACAGACGCCATAGTTATGTATTTATAGCCTGCAAAATTCATTAACAATTAAATACTAAAGTGGCATGATTCTTTATATGATTGGCCGACCAGTAAGGGGACAAATTAAAGAGACGTTTTTTTTTTTAAATTAGGTGAAGTAACATAGAATGATGAAGGTGTTGTATAATAAAGAATAAGATGATGTATGCTGTTGTATTCCCAGACGAACCCCACCCATTATATATTGTCGACCTACTTCATTTGCAGAGATAGAGATCAAATCGATTAGGCCAACTCTTATTTGAATGGATAACGGGCTTTGTTAGATACAATTAATACTTGGGGCTTGTCTTATATTATTGGGCCGAAGGATGATAGATGACGTGCAGTTGAGGATGCTCGTGATGTTAGATAAGGTATGATGATGATGAGGGGTTCACGAAAAAGGATGATGATGGTAATATGTGAATTATGGAGGATGATGTCTGATGATGAAGAAATAATAATGAGGACGTTATGTTTGATGATGATAAGTGATGAAGAAGAAGAATTAGAACACAGAGGGAACGGTGTATATAGATTTAGTTTAGGATAAAAATCAGAAAAACTGAATAGAGCAGATGGTTAGGAGAGATGTCGGGGAGCGAGAGGTCGCAGGTTCAATTCTAGGCAGAGGCGTATTTTTTTAAATCTTGTTTCTTGAAGGTAGTTACTTATTATTATTATTATTATTATTATTATTATTATTATTATTATTATTATTATTATTATTATTATTATTATTATTATTATTATTATTATTATTGTCATTATTATTATAAAAATTAATATCATAATTATCATTAAAATTATTACCATTAAATATTATTAGTATTATCATTACAAACATTATTATTATTAGTACTATCCTTATTATTAATAACATTATCATTATTATTTTTATCATAAATATTAAAATTATCATTATTATTATTATTAGAATTATTATGATTTTTACCATAATTAGTATTAATTTGATATAACAATACAAATAATATATACTTATATTAATGTTACATAAATTTTTTATAAACAATTGTTGTATAAATGTTACATCTAACAAATTATTAGATTTTGATATAATATCAATTATTAATATATATATATATATATATAAGTATGTATATATATATATATATATATATATATATATATATATATATATATATATATATATATACACATATGACCATAAGTTTAAGTACCAATTATTTTACAAAATAAAGATATATAACATTTAAATTAAGATATAATATATAAATAAAGTATATATATTTTAATTGGAATTTAGTTATATAACTGCAACACTAAATATATATATATATATATATATATATATATAACTATTTGATTACCATTACATGTGTTAATATATATAATTGAATATAGGTTCGTGAATCCGAGGTCAACTCACACTTGTTCAATGTTGTCATATGTATTTTTACTACAAAATACAATACCGTGAGTTCATTTGATTCCCTTTTACTCTTTACATTTTTGGGACTGAGAATACATGCGTTGTTTTTATAACTGTTTTATTAAATGCTTTTTGAGATATATTTTTGAACTGAGAATACATGAACTACTTTTATAAATGTTTGACGAGAGAGACACGAATACTAAAAACTACATTCTATAATAGAATTATTTGGATTCAGAGGTTCGATTTGCACTAGCTACTATCGGTGAGAAATTTTTGCATTGTACGATGCATTAGCTACCATTTAACTACCCTCGGTGAGAAATTTTTGCATTGTACGATGCATTAGCTACCGTAGGTGATTTAATGTAGCATTAGCTACCCTCGATGAGAAATTTTTGCATTGTACGATGCATTAGCTACCGTTGTAAGATTGTTTATCGGTGAGAAATTTTTGCATTGCACGATGCATTAGCTACCGAAATGGTTCGATTTAGTAGTTACTATCGGTGAGAAATTTTTGCATTACACGATGCATTAGCTACCGTTTTAGCTACCCTCGGTGAGAAATTTTTGCATTGCACGATGCATTAGCTACCGTTGTAAGATTGTTTACGGTGAGAAATTTTTGCATTGCACGATGCATTAGCTACCGTTGGTGAAATTGTATTGTATTAACTACCTCGGTGAGAAATTTTTGCATTGCACGATGCATTAGTTACCGTTGGTGAGTTTGTTTTGAAAGGTTCCGGTGTTCTTCATATGAATGATTTTACAGCAGGAGTAGACCTGCACAGATTGTTTTCTAAATATGAGTATCTTGTGATCTATTATATAAATGGAAATGATTGATTATGATAAACTTATGAACTCACTAACCTTTTGGTTGACACTTTAAAGCATGTTTATTCTCAGGTATTAAGGAAACCTTCCGCTGTGCATTTGCTCATTTTAGAGATATTACGTGGAGTCATTCATGACATATTTCAAAAGACGTTGCATTCGAGTAGTTGAGTTCATCAAGATTATTATTAAGTCAATTATAGTTGGATATATTATGAAATAGTATGCATGCCGTCAACTTTTGATGTAATGAAAGTTTATCTTTTAAAAACGAATGCAATGTTTGTAAAATATATCATATAGAGGTCAAGTACCTCGCGATGTAACCATATGTAATGTATTCGTCCAGATGGATTAGGACGGGTCGTTAAAGTTGGTATCAGAGCAGTGGTCTTAGCGAACCAGGTCTTGCATTAGTGTGTCTAACTGTAATGTATTGCATTCTCATACATTTTCATCAAGAATTCTACTCGTATTCTTTCGGTATTCGTACTCGTACAATACCCATCTCCTAGATGTACATACTATTGGTATAAACACTTCAATGATCAACTCTTAGTAGCCCTTAATGAGTCATCAAATATGTGGGAACCATCATTTGGCAACTAGCATGAAATATCTCACAAAATTACAAAAATATTATAAATCATTCATGAATTATTTACAAGAAAACAAACTTACACATCCTTTATATCTAATCCATGAGTCACGACCAAAAACACATACAAACACTTTCATTCTTCAATTTCCTTCATCTAATTGATCTCTCTCAAGTTCTATCTTCAAGTTCTAAGTGTTCTTCATAAATTCTATAAGTTCTAGTTTCATAAAATCAAGAATGCTTTCAAGTTTACTAGTTTATTTCCAAGCTTTCTAATCCATTCCAAGTAATCATCCAAGATCAAGAAACCTTTGTTATTTACATTAGGTTATCTCTCTAATTCAAGGTAATACTCATATTAAAACTTTGATTCAATTTCTATAACTATAACTATCTTAATTCGAGTGGTAAACTTACTTGAACTTGTTTTCGTGTCATGATTCTACTTCAAGAAATTCCAAGCCATCCAAGATCCTTTGAAGCTCTAGATAATTTCATGTCATTTCCAGTAGGGTTACCTACTATATTTGAGGTAGTGATGATGTTCATAACATCATTCGATTCATATATAAAAAACTATCTTGTTCGAAGATTATAACTTGTAATCACTAGAACATAGTTTAGTTAATTCTAAACTTGTTCGCAAACAAAGTTAATCCTTCTAACTTAACTTTTAAAATCAACTAAACACATGTTCTATATCTATATGATATGCTAACTTAATGATTTAAAACCTGGAAACACGAAGAACACCGTAAAATCGGACATACGCCGTCGTAGTAAAACCGAGGACTGTTTTGGGTTGGATAATTAAAATCAATGATAACCTTTGATTTAAAAGTTTTTCTTTTGGGAAAATGATATTTCTTATGAACATGAAACTATATCCAAAAATCATGGTTAAACTCAAAGTGGAAGTATGTTTTTCAAAATGGTCATCAAGACGTCGTTCTTTCGACTGAAATGACTACCTCTTACAAAAATGACTTGTTACTTATATTTCTGACTATAAACCTATACTTTTTCTGTTTAGATTAGTAATCTTTGTTTCAATATGAAACCATATCAATTTGATTCACTCAAAAAGGATTTAAAACGAAGAAATTAGGGGCAAAACAAAATTGGATATTTTTGCTTGTTTTAGCTACGTGAAACTTTGTAACAAATCTATACTAACCATAACTTAACTAACTTATATTGTATTATACATGTATTCTAACATATATTATGTAATCTTGATAGACCATAGACACGTATACAATGTTTTGACATATCATATCGACGTCATCTATATATATTATTTGGAATAACCATAGACACTCTATATGCGGTAATGCTCGAGTTAGCTATACATGGTTAAGGTTGATTCAAAAATAATATATACACTTTGAGTTGTGATCGAGTCTGAGACTTGTATACACTGGGTCGTGGATTGATTCGAGAAGTTATATTGATTTATTTATGTACTACTAACTGTGGACTACTAATTGTGGGCTACTAACGTTGGACTGCTAACTTAACAACTTAAAACTTCAACACATAATAAAAATGTTGTGAATATATTTCGATCATACTTTGATATATATGTACGTATTTGTTATAGGTTCATGATTCGACTTTTGGCCAAGTCTAATTCTCGACAAATTAAGAATCTGTGAAAGTGAGTTATAGTCCCACTTTTAAAAATCTAATATTTTTGGGATGAGAATACATGCAGTTTTATAAATGCTTTACAAAATAGACATAAGTAATCGAAACTACTTTCTATGTTAGATTATCGAACCGAATATGCCCCTTTTAAGCTTGGTAGCATAAGAATTAGGGAAATGGCCCCTAATTGACACGAATCTTAAAGATAGATCTATTTGGCCCAACAAGCCTCATCCGAGTTACGGATGCTTTAGTACTTCGATTTATCATATCCGATGAGAGTCCCGAAATGATGGGGATATTCTATATGCATCTTGTTAAGGCCGGTTACCAGGTGTTCAACATATGAATGAATTTTATCTCTATGCAGTTTGCGAAATGCCTGATATGAGATGTATATTTATGGGGGAAAAATGAAATCTTGTGGTCTATTATTACGATTTGATAAATATATAGGTTAAACCTATAACTCACCAACATTTTTGTTGACGTTTTAAGCATGTTTATTCTCAGGTGATTATTAAGAGCTTCTGCTGTTGCATGCTAATTAAAGACAAGAAATGGAGTCAGCATGCTTGAATGATAATGTTTAAAAACTGCATTCAGAAAATAAATTGATGTATAATATTATTGTAAGCCATTATGTAATGGTTGTGTGTAAAAATGTATTTTAGATTATCATTACTTGATAATCCATGTTATGTATATTAAACCTTTATCGACAAAATAAAGGTTACGGTTTGTTTTAAAAACGAATGCAGTCTTTGAAAAACGTATCATATAGTGGTCAAAACCTCGCAACAAAACCAATTAATATGAAACGTTTATAATTGATATGAACGGGACATTTCAGTTGGTATCCGAGCGTTGGTCTTAGAGAACCAGAAAATTTGCATTAGTGTGTCTAACCGAATTTGTTAGGATGCATTAGTGAGTCTGGACTTCGATCGTGTTTTCTTTAAAAATGATTGCTTAACACTTTTTGGTTGGAAATTATATATTTTACATGTAAATATTATGTGGTATATTACTAATGTGTTAGTTAATGTGTGATAGATGTCTACTTCCAGTACCAACCCCATCGACTCACCTAATAACAATGAAGAGTCGAATATACTTTGGGAAGATTCACAAATTCCCGAAGAGGAACCGGAAGAAGAGGAACTGGAAGAAGAGGAACCGGAAGAAGAAGAAGTTCCGGAGGAAGAAATATTAGAAACTACAGAAAAATGGTTAAATAAAAGAAAATCATCAATTAATGGACCAAAGCTAAAAATGGTTTGTGGTGTCTCCGCTGAAGAGAAAAAATATTGGGAAGATTACCAATTTTTCGAAGAATCGGATCCCGATGAGGATTCCGATGATGTTATAGAAATTACCCCGACCCAATTTAATGAAGCAAAAGAAAATAATAAGGGAAAATCTATCAAAATAGAGAAAACCGACCCCAAATCTGACGAACTTTATGTTAACATGAAATACCCCGATGGTGCATACCGTAAACACCCGTACTTCTTAAATTTTAACTATAACCCGGGAACATCTAAGCCACCAAGTTTTTCTAAACCATTTGTGAAAACGACGGCTCGTATTAGAGGAGCACCATGTATACCTAGGAAATTAGCGAAACGAACCAAGTTCGAGGAGGAAGAAACAAGTGAGTCGGAATAAAGAATTGTAATCATGTTGTGTAATATATGTATTTAGTGTGTTTGTACTTTTATGTCATATGTAAAATTGCTTGTATTGTTTGTTAATTATCTTTTACGAATCTAATCTTCGTATATTTTACAGTATAAAAACACAAAATGGATGTTAAGGATAGACAACTGAATCTTTTAGAAGATCTACCAGGGGATATGATTGAGGAAATCGTATCTAGAGTTGGCCAGGAGTCATCAGCTCAATTGTTTATGGCAAGATTAGTTTGTGGAACCTTTGAAAGATGTTCCAGGAATGCCTTAGTTTATAAAAGGCTTTCCTTCAATAGATGGAGTATATCACATTGGGGAGACTTTAAGTTACGTCGTGTTTTCTTTAAGGCTTTGAGTGCGGGAAACCCTACTGCAATTTTCCGCTACGGGTTGAGAGCCTATTTTGACTCCACATATCCCAACATAGAACTTCATTCTTTAGAAAGAGCTTCAGACATGCAACTTAAAGAAGCATGTTGTTTACGGGTTAGTGATGTTCGCTTCTCACCAAATTGAGAAAAAGAACATAGGATTGCAACTTTTAAATAAAACGTTTCCACAGGTGACGGATTCAGTAGTTGGAGTAAGAGATAAGGTTTTTAGATTATTACGGAGCTGTTGGGCATTACGTAACCCCCGTCCTTTTGACGACGTTACAACATGCTGCCTAGCCAACGACCACAATGGTGATTTCTACAAGACCAATGATGGGAAATAGTATTAATAAAACCAGAATGCATAACTTGTTTCTGGACTTACGAATTACGTATCTTTATTGCCTTTGTTGAACGACTTGCATTAAACTAGAATTTTTCTTCGCAACTGCCTGGTATCAAAGTTATTGTGTACTATATTTCATGCTATATGTAAAATAGCGGTATTATAAGTTTGTAAAATTTTGTATAAAGTTTGAACGCGAAATATTATTGTGATCAGTTTTTCATATAGAATTGTAGTAGTTGAATTGTATATTAGCTACTAAGTATGAACTTAACGGGTAGGTACTACCCGAATGGGATATTATAAAACGCTAATATGAAGAAAAATCTTTTATAAATAAGTTCATATTATGCTACGAAATACTATTGACTACTCTTAAAAATCCTATATGATTAACTCATTTCTTTTGGCTATTTTTGAAGGAAATGGCACCGACGACTCGTCAGAACTTGAACATGAGCGAGGAAGACTTTCGTGTTTTCCTTGCAGTAAACATAGCCGCAGTACAGGCTGCGATGCAAAACAACAATAATTCTGGATCTAGCAGTGAAACAAATTCCACAAGAAATCGTGTAGGATGCTCCTATAAAGAATTCACTGTCTGTAAACCTCTGGAATTCGATGGAACCGAGGGTCCAATCGGATTAAAATGGTGGATCGAGAAGGTCGAATCGGTGTTTGCCAAAAGTAAGTGCAATAAAGAAGACAAAGTAAAGTACGCTACGCATACCTTCACAGGTACTGTGTTAACATGGTGGAACACCTATCTCGAGCAGGTGGGACAAGATACTGCTTACGCACTACCATGGTCAGCATTCAAACACTTGATGAACGAGCAGTACCATCCCAGAAATGAGGTCAATAAGCTCAAGGTAGAGCTTAGAGAATTACGAACGCAAGGATTCGACGTTACCACGTACGAACCACGATTCACAGAGTTGTGCCTATTATGTCCAAGAGTGTTCGAAGATGAAGAAGAGAAGATCGACGCATTTGTTAAAGGGTTACCAGAAAGGATTCAAGAAGATGTGAGTTGAAACAACTCGTCCATATTACTAATGCATCCTAACAACTATCAGGTAATGATAAGCAAAACTTTTGACATGCAGGTAAGGTCGAAGTCCAGACTTACTAATGCATCCTAACAACTATCAGTTAGACACACTAATGCAAGACCTAGTTCGCTAAGACCACCGCTCTGATACCAACTGAAACAACTCGTCCATATTAGTATAAACGTGGTACGTTATTCATTGGTCCCATAGCGAGGTATTTGACCTCTATATGATACGTTTTAGAAAATATTGCATTCATTTCATAAAAAGCACACTATTATTATACATAATGCATGTTTTAAACAAGTGGACAATTAATTAAGAAATAATCCCCATAATACATCGGTTTCCAAATACTACACAAATGACATAACAATCGAATATAATACATGACAAAGGTTTTATTGAATGCAACACTTCATTTAAACAAAAGCATGAGACTCCATGCACAGTTTGCTCAGATAATGCAGCAGCGGAAGACTTTCTTAAGGACCTGAGAATAAACATGCTTAAACAGTCAACATAAAGGTTGGTGAGATATATAGGTTTAAAGCTAGCATCGATATAAATATAGACCACAAGATTTCATAGTTATACATATTTCAATAAAGATATTCTATAAGTTGTTGAGCGCTTCGGTAACCATACTTAACCATAAATGTAGCATATTTCCTTTATTATGAAATCTCCCTACACTGTATCAAGTGTAGTAAAAACGAAGTACTATGCAACCTTTACGATACTAGAGCGACTAGCCCGGTTGGGGTTGTCAAACCCGATAGATCTATCATTAGGATTCGCGTATACATATTCTTACAACATGTAAATATTAGTTACCAAGCTATTAGGGAAGATATGCAAAGTGGTACAACTCAATGTAGAATATATTTTAAGTAATTGTGTCTATGGCGTAAAACATAAAATGCATGTATTCTCATCCCAAAATATTTGTAGAGTTTAAAAAAATGGGACTATATACTCACTTTCACAGATTTTCACTTCGTCGGAAAATAAGACTTGGTCACGGGTCGATTCACGAATCTATAACAAATATATACATATATCAAAGTATGATAGAAATATATTCATACCATATTTCATTACGTTTTAACGATTTAATTTTGTTAAGTTAACAGTCCAACGTTAGTAGTCCACAATTAGTTGTCCACAGTTAGTAGTACATAAATAAATCGATATATATTATCTCGAATCAATCCACGACCTAGTGTATACAAGTCTCAGACTCAATCACAACTCAAAGTATATATATTATTTTGGAATCAACCTCAACCCTGTATAGCTAACTCGAGCATTACCGCATATAGAGTGTCTATGGTTATTCCAAATAATATATATAGATGACGTCGATATGATATGTCAAAACATTGTATACGTGTCTATGGTCTATCAAGATTACATAATATATGTTAGAATACATGTATAATACAATATAAGTTAGTTAAGTTATGGTTAGTATAGATTTGTTACAAATTTTCGCGTAGCTAAAACAAGCAAAAATATCCAATTTTGTTTTACCCATAATTTCTTCGTTTTAAATCCGTTTTGAGTGAATGAAATTGCTATGGTTACATATCGAACCAAATATTAATAATCTAAACAGAAAAGGTATAGGTTTATAGTCGGAAATATAAGTTACAAGCCATTTTTGTAAGAGGTAGTTATTTTAGTTGAAAGAACGACGTCTTGATGACCATTTTGAAAAACATACTTCTACATTGAGTTTAACCATGATTTTTGGATATAGTTTCATGTTCATATGAAATATCATTTTCCTAGAAGAATAACTTTTAAATCAAAGTTTATCATAGTGTTTAATTATCCAACCCAAAACTGCCCCCGGTTTTACTACGACGGCGTATATCCGGTTTTACGGTGTTCTTCGTGTTTTCAGGTTTTAAATCATTAAGTTAGCATATTATATAGATATAGAATATGTGTTTAGTTGATTTAAAAAGTTAATTTAGAAGGATTAACTTTGTTTGCGAACAAGTTTAGAATTAACTAAACTATGTTCTAGTGATTATAATTTGCTTGTATCGAATAAGATAGATATACGAGTATGAATCGAACGAGGTTATGAACAAGGTTACTACCTCAAATCAAATGGATAAGGTTGCTGGAAAAATAAGGATATAATTTTGAGCTTGATGATGTTCTTGAAAGCTTGGAAGTAATCTTGCAAGTTTGAAAGATTTCTTGAAGTGTTCTTGAATGGTTGTTTTTATGATGATTAAAGCTAGTAATTGAAGCTAAATGATGGGGAAAATGCTTGGAGATGATCAAGTATGAAGTTAGAAGTATTTTAAGAGATAATTGGGAGTGTAAGTATGAGAAAATGGAATAAAGAAATGGTGTGCATGCATAAAAACGTTTTTAGTTGTTATAAAGAAAGAAAAGATTCCTAATTTTGTTTTCTTGCTAAATAATTCATGCTACTTGACAAATGGTTGGTTCCACATGTTCCTTAATCATTTAAGGCTGCTAAGGAGCAGATTTTTATTGGTATATACCAATAGTAAATACATCTAAAAGCTAGGTATAATACGAGTGCAAATACCGAGCGAATACGAGTAGAATTCTTGATGAAAACAAATGGGAATACAATTGTGATTATTTTTGTTAAGTACAAGTATTTTGATATATGTACTTAAGCCTTTCAAAAGTGTATTAATACATTTTAATACACTTCATATATATACATTTTAATTAAGTCGTTAACTCATCGTTAGTCGTTACATGTATGAGTTGTTTCGAAGCCTGTAAGTTAACGATCTCGTTTAATGTAATTAACCCATTGTTATTATATCTAATGATATGTTAAATTGTTATATTATCATGATAACATAGTGTACTAACATATCTTAATACGATATATATATTAAGACGTTAATGCAACGATAATCGTTACGTATATATCGTTTTGAAATTCTTAAGTTAGTAGTCTCATTTTATGTATATAACTTATTGTTAATATATTTAATGAGATACTTAGTTATCATTTCATCATGTTAAACATATATATATATGTTCATATATATATTATCATGTCATTTACAAGTTATAACGTTCGTGAATCATCGGTCAAACTGGGTGGTCAAACGTTTACATAAATTCCGTTTCAATTAATCAATTTTTAACAAGTTTGATTGCTTAACATGTTGAAAACATTTAATTATGTAAATATTAATCTTATGTATATTAACGAAAAAATCTGGGTCGTTACATTACACACCCGTTAAATTAGCAAACTTTGCTTATCGTGTCGGAATAATATAAAGATAAAGTTTAAATTTGGTCAGAAATTTCCGGGTTGTCACAGTACCTACCCGTTAAAGAAAGTTCGTCCCCGAAATTTGATCGAGGTTGTCATGGATAACAATAAGAATGTTTTTATGACAAATATGAGTTGATAAATAGAATTTATCATCATTGAGTAATATGGATAAAAGGAATTTGCTTAAGTAAAGTGTACGAATGAAGTTATCACAAAAGAGTGAAATGAGTAAGTGTAGATTCGTCATATCTTTTGATGTAGATAGGATTGATTTCCGGAGTTCAAGGTATTTGGAGAAAATCTTCGTAATAAGATTTGATTCTTCGGTAATTAAGGAAATTAGGATCCGCTTTAAATGTGATCATCTGTTTTGATTGCTCTGTCGGATATTTTACTATAAATCAACCCCCTTCGTTTCCTTACAACTCACACCTTCTATTTTTTCTCCCTCAACTCATACTTTAAAACATTCGTCAATATGCTTCATCCAGTCATGCTTCTTGATATATTCCTAACTTTCATATCTATCATTCTTCTTTTCCATCTACCGTCGGAAATATCTATTTACTTCTACTATACTCTTGGTTTTATAGTGTTTTTAGTTCTCCCGTGTCTTTATATTGTCATATGCATTGATATATATGGTTTATAATTTCTGGGTTGTCGTTGGTCTTTAGATCCCCCTTTATATTTCAAAGTCCCTGCTTATGTCTTCTATAATCATTGCTCCCTTCTATTTGCTGCGATTTATACTCCTATTTCTATTTCGGAGCTTCATTCTTTCGTTTTCTCTTCTTGCGATTAAGCACCGTATGTAATGGTCCAGAATTCGTAGATATGAATTTCGGAATGAACATAGTTAATGTTCTAAGAAGGAAATTATAATGGCACGATCTTGATTTGTCAAATTACCAGAATATCTTGGAAAAGACCGAATCATCAAGAAATATTTTCTTGATATTTTAGAGGTTAAATAGAATACAAGAATCGTGTACATGGCACTTGATGACTGTATGATCTGTGAATCATCATGTTCCATTAGAAACTCAGCATGACTTACTGTAATATAATCACGTTGATCAAGTGTCATTATATTATACTAACTTATGCTTCAGTTCCCAACATTACTTCAAAAACATTCATACTTTACACTCAGAGGTTTCGGATGTTTAGAAACTAAAACAGTTTCCTTTATGATGTGATACAGCTAACGCGAGGGGATAAATGATTTTAGATAAGAATGGTTATGAAAATATCTTTAGAAATATGGAGGATATTTATAATGAAATATACGATGATATATTAGAATATTTAAGATAAGAGGATGATGAATAATATTGTCCGCAAGGGTTTTAGAGTAAGGAGCAAGGTATTTGCTAAGCATTTCAGTAGACACTGAATCATTTGGATTCTTTGAAGGGAGATTTCGTCTTTGTAATTTGTCCACAGCCTCCTTCATAGTTTGCTCAATCCGTTTTCCAGTTCCACACCTTCTCTTTTTCTGAGCTTTGCCAACACACTATTCTTTATCATCAAACTTTTGACTGTTACAGCTGTCTACAGGTTCTGCTACTTCATTCAGCTTTTCCAAAAATTCGAAGAACTAAATCGTAGATTTGGGGTGTTTTTCATAAACTTCACATTCGAAGTATGTAAATCTAGGAGATAGACGTTATATGTACACATATAACTGTTGGTGTATACATGCTGCGAGATTTCAAAATACTGATTGCTGGTTCCCAGTAATTAGCATGAAAATTCTTGTTACAATATGCTGATGAGTAAATGATGGGGTTTCGATAAATATAATGATTTTTTTTCGGGAAGTCAAAGATCAGTGTAGTTGTTGGTAAGTTTATTGCTAATGTGGTGGAACATAAACGGTTCCCCGGTAACAATAGCGAAAGGGCAATGTATATATCAAGGTTATAATAAGGCTGTCTCGACTGAAAAGTTGAAGTTGACTTGCTGGAGCTGTGATAAAACTGTCTATTTTTAGAAGGGATTGAAAAGTTATTTTAGCTAATAAATGCCAAAGGGTCTGATACGGATACGTGTTAAACTATGACTTTGATTTCAAGAGTTTTTCAGGTACATAACTGTGGGTAACATGTGGTTGGATCATCATCTCGATTGTTCATTATTTGAAGCGTCTTTAGGAATTTTGGAGGGTTTGAACACATATTGTAATCGTTAATATACATATGATGTTCTAGCACAGTTTTAAAGTCAAAGTATAGCTTTGAAAGATGTAAAGATTTAAAAGTAATGTCCTCTGTTGAGTCTTGACTTGGATTCTGATTAGAATATGAAATTGAATTTGGATGAGAATGGTTGTTTTGATTTCTATGAAAGAATGTATATCGTTGTGAAAGTAGTGAGTATAGTTGATGATTTGCTGAATCAGAATCAAAGAATGTAACATATTAATTGTGAATTTATATATCTCTTGGGTATTACCTACCCATTAAAAAAAATTTCACAAATAAATTTTGTACAAGAGGATTTTATCACAGTCTTTATGAAAATATATGTATGTATATTTTCTTCAGATGTAATACAGATTTAATGAGTTAATATTAAATTAAACTCATTTGATTTTTGGCTGGAACTAGAAATGAATAATCTCTAACATTAGAGATTACATAATCTTCACAGAGTATTTCACTATTGTGATCAATATTTTATTATTTATTCTTATTGTATTTCCTCAGTGGATCGTGATGATGCTCATGGAACTCTTGCTAACTTCGCAAGGTACGAATGATGTTTTCTAGAAAGTTTCAAGTATATCGAAAGTGTAAAATCAAACATGTAATTGAATAATACACTTAGTTTATTATGAAACAGGATTCATTGAGTTGAAACAGATATTGTGGTTAACGATGGTTAAGTCGTTAATCGAAGGATTATTTCATATTAGTAATATGAATTTAACCGAGTAGTATCTACCCTTTTTCAATTCATACATAATAGCTTAATGAGAAAAGATTTATGATGGTTTCAAAATTTATATATATATATATCAGGTACACATATAAATTCTTCAGAGGAATTGAGTTAATACTTCATAACTCATTGATACAATATACTCGTTGTTGATTCATAATGGTGTCCACAGAGATTCTTGAACTAACGGAACTTGTGATGTTATAGGTGCTGCTAGTGTTGATGATGCTGACGGTACTGACGGTGCTGGTGATGCTGACGGTACTGTTGATGCTGCTGGTAAACAAGTCTGGCTTGTAATTCGTGCACCACCCTTGTCAGGGTTTTTATTCTTCCATGTATCTTCTCTACCCATCCATTCATCTTGGTTTACGGCTATGATTAGAATAAATAATCTTTAAAACTTTAGAGATTACATAATCACCGTAGAATATTTCTCCGACGAAGTTATGAATTAATACTTCATCGTTTGTTGTTGATACTCCTTGGTATCTATGGTGTGTGTGACGTTGATGCTCGAGGTACTAATTGTGATGTTAAGGTGTGGGATGCGAATGTTACTGTTAGTGGTGGTGATGGTACTGTTGGTGTTGCTGATGGTGGTACTGTTGATGCCGGTGATGCTGCTGGTGCTTGTAACCTTTGCACCATATTCTCCAAGACCACTACCCGAGCGCGAAGTTCGTTAACTTCTTCTATTACATCGGGGTGATTGTTGATTCGGACGAGCGGATGAATAAGATCTAAAATTTGAGATAATATATAATCGTGACGAGATACTCTGGAAATGAGAGAGAAAATGGTGTCTCGAACAGGTTCGCCGGTAAGTGCTTCAGGTTCTTCATCAAGAGGGCAATGTGGTGGATGGAAGGGATCACCTTCTTCTTGTCTCCAATGACTAAGTAGGCTACGAACCCATCCCCAATTCATCCAGAATAGATGATGGCTAATTGGTTGATCCATTCCAGTCACACTGCTTTAGGAGCTTGAGTGGAATTCCATATCGGAATTCGAGGGACTTGAACTAGTGGCGAGTTCCATTTCGTACGATTGAATAAAGGATTTTTCGATATGAAATGATTTCTGGCTATCGGATGGTATTCTAATTACATAGAAAATCTATATATATAGAACAAACGATTTCGTAGATTACAGAGGAATTTACGGAATATGTCAGACAAAGTTTACAGTAACAGATACGCTAAGATATGAATTAGCAGATACGCTAAGATATAAATTTTATCTATACACTATTCATGCAATGAATGCAGTAAGATGTGTCTAGACTAAGAATGATAAGCAGGTAATTTTTGACAGAAAATGATAAGCAAAACTTTTGACATGCATGTAAGGTCGAAGTCCAGACTTACTAATGCATCCTAACAACTATCAGTTAGACACACTAATGCAAGACCTAGTTCGCTAAGACCACCGCTCTGATACCAACTGAAACAACTCGTCCATATTAGTATAAACGTGGTACGTTATTCATTGGTCCCATAGCGAGGTATTTGACCTCTATATGATACGTTTTAGAAAATATTGCATTCGTTTCATAAAAAGCACACTATTATTATACATAATGCATGTTTTAAAAAAGTGGGCGATTATTTAAGAAATAATCCCCATAATACATCGGTTTCCAAATACTACACACGTGACATAACAGTCGAATATAATACATGACAAAGGTTTTATTGAATGCAACACTTCATTTAAACAAAAGCATGAGACTCCATGCACAGTTTGCTCAGATAATGCAACAGAGGAAGACTTTCTTAAGGACCTGAGAATAAACATGCTTAAACAGTCAACACAAAGGTTGGTGAGATATATAGGTTTAAAGCTAGCATCGATATAAATATAGACCACATGATTTTTTAGTTATAAATATTTCAATAAAGATATTCTATAAGTTGTTGAGCACTTCGGTAACCATACTTAACCATAAATGTAGCATATTCTCTTTATTATGAAATCTCCCTACACTGTACCAAGTGTAGTAAAAACGAAGTACTATGCAAACATTTACGATACTAGAGCGACTAGCCCGGTTGGGATTGTCAAACCCGATAGATCTATCAATAGGATTCGCGTATACATGTTCTTACAACATGTAAATATTAGTTACCAAGCTATTACGGAAGATATGCAAAGTGGTACAACTTAACGTAGAATATATTTTAAGTACTTGTGTCTATGACGTAAAACATAAAATGCATGTATTCTCATCCCAAAATATTTGTAGAGTTTAAAAAAATGGGACTATATACTCACTTTCACAGATTTTCACTTCGTCAGAAAATAAGACTTGACCACGGGTCGATTCACGAACCTATAACAAATATATACATATATCAAAGTATGATAGAAATATATTCATACCATATTTCATTACGTTTTAACAATTTAAGTTTGTTAAGTTAACAGTCCAACGTTAGTAGTCCACAATTAGTTGTCCACAGTTAGTAGTACATAAATAAATCGATATATATTATCTCGAATCAATCCACGACTCAGTGTATACAAGTCTCAGACTCGATCATAACTCAAAGTATATATATTATTTTGGAATCAACCTCAACCCTGTATAGCTAACTCGAGCATTACCGCATATAGAGTGTCTATGGTTATTCCAAATAATATATATAGATGACGTCGATATGATATGTCAAAATATTGTATACGTATCTATGGTCTATCGAGATTACATAATATATGTTAGAATACATGTATAATACAATATAAGTTAGTTAAGTTATGGTTAGTATAGATTTGTTACAAATTTTCACGTAGCTAAAACAAGCAAAAATATCCAATTTTGTTTTACCCATAATTTCTTCGTTTTAAATCCGTTTTGAGTGAATCAAATTGCTATGGTTTCATATCGAACCAAATATTAATAATCTAAACGGAAAAAGTATAGGTTTATAGTCGGAAATATAAGTTACAAGTCATTTTTGTAAGAGGTAGTCATTTTAGTCGAAAGAACGACGTCTTGATGACCATTTCGAAAAACATACTTCTACTTTGAGTTTAACCATGATTTTTGGATATAGTTTCATTTTCATATGAAATATCATTTTCCCAGAAGAATAACTTTTAAATCAAAGTTTATCATAGTGTTTAATTATCCAACCCAAAACAGCCCCCGGTTTTACTACGACGGCGTATGTCCGGTTTTACGGTGTTCTTCGTGTTTTCAGGTTTTAAATCATTAAGTTAGCATATCATATAGATATAGAACATGTGTTTAGTTGATTTTAAAAGTTAATTTAGAAGGATTAACTTTGTTAGCGAACAAGTTTAGAATTAACTAAACTATGTTCTAGTGATTACAATTTGTTTGCATCGAATAAGATAGATATATGAGTATGAATCGAACGAGGTTATGAACAAGGTTACTACCTCAAATCAAATGGATAAGGTTGCTGGAAAAATAAGGATATAATCTTGAGCTTGATGATGTTCTTGAAAGCTTGGAAGTAATCTTGCAAGTTTGAAAGATTTCTTGAAGTGTTCTTGAATGGTTGTTTTTATGATGATTAAAGCTTGTAATTGAAGCTAAATGATGGGGAAAATGATTGGAGATGATCAAGTATGAAGTTAGGAGTATTTTGAGAGATAATTGGGAGTGTAAGTATGAGAAAATGGAATGAAGAAATGGTGTGCATGCATAAAAACATTTTTAGTTGTTATAAAGAAAGAAAAGATTCCTAATTTTGTTTTCTTGCTAAATAATTCATGCTACTTGACAAATGGTTGGTTCCACATGTTCTTTAATCATTTAAGGCTACTAAGGAGAAGATTTTTATTGGTATATACCAATAGTAAATACATCTAAAAGTTAGAGTATAATACGAGTGCAAATACCGAGCTAATACGAGTAGAATTCTTGATGAAAACAAATGGGAATACAATTGTGATTATTTTTGTTAAGTACAAGTATTTTGATATATGTACTTAAGCCTTTCAAAAGTGTATTAATACATCTTAATACACTTCATATATATACATTTTAATTAAGTCGTTAACTCATCGTTAGTCGTTACATGTATGAGTTGTTTCGAAGCCTATAAGTTAACGATCTCGTTTAATGTAATTAACCCATTGTTATTATATCTAATGATATGTTAAATTGTTATATTATCATGATAACATAGTGTACTAACTTATCTTAATACGATATATATATTAAGACGTTAATGCAACGACAATCGTTACGTATATATCGTTTCGAAATTCTTAAGTTAGTAGTCTCATTTTATGTATATAACTTATTGTTAATATATTTAATGAGATACTTAGTTATCATTTCATCATGTTAAACATATATATATATATATATATATATATATATATATATATATATTATCATGTCATTTACAAGTTATAACATTCGTGAATCATCGGTCAAACTGGGTGGTCAAACGTTTACATAAATTTCGTTTCAATTAATCAAGTTTTAACAAGTTTGATTGCTTAACATGTTGAAAACATTTAATTATGTAAATATTAATCTTATGTATATTAATGGAAAATCCGGGTCGTTACATTACACACCCATTAAATTAACAAACTTTGCTTATCGTGTCGGAATAATATAAAGATAAAGTTTAAATTTGGTCGGAAATTTCCGGGTTGTCACATGAGTTCACACGAGCCCGCCTCCATACAAAAGGCAAGCCGTATGGCTCACAAACTAGTAAACCAGACTGAGGAAAGGATTAAGGAGCAGGAGTCCGAAGAGGCCAACATGAAACAAGTCAAGAGAAAGTGGGAAGAAAACAGTGACAAGAGTCACCAACACAACAACAGTAACTATCGCTTCAACAATCAACACCACAATCACAACCACAATCGCACCATTTTTCGCAACAACAAACGCAACAAAAACCATCCCAACAACAACATCTACAACAATCGTCCCAACAACAATACCAACCACAACAACAACAATCCCAACAACAATCTCAATAACAACACTGACAATCAAAATCAGAAAATTCCGTGCCAAAGGTGTGAAGGGTACCATCCAACTACTTACTGTTCGGCATCATGTACCAAATGTAATAGAAAGGGTCGTGGTGCGACAAAATGCGAAGTTTATGGACCAGCGGGTAAAGGAACAAATAATGCCCACATTACTTGTATCGGATGTGGGAAGAAGGGCCACTACAAAACTATGTGCCCAAACCAGGAAAACAATAATGGGCAAAGCCTTGGGAGAGTTTTTAACATCAATGCGGCAGAAGCGCAGGAAGACCCGGAGCTTGTTACGGGTACGTTTCTTATTGACGATAAACCTGCTTATGTTTTATTTGATTCGGGTGCGGAATGATGGGGATATTCTATATGCATCCTGTTAAGGTCGGTTACCAGGTGTTCATCATATGAATGGTTTTATGCACATTGCATGTTATTGAAAAATGGAAATGGAAATCTTGTGGTCTATTATTACGATTTGATAAATATATAGGTTAAACCTATAACTCATCAACATTTTTGTTGACATTTTAAGCATGTTTATTCTCAGGTGATTATTAAGAGCTTCCGCTGTTGCATGCTAATTAAAGACAAGAAATGGAGTCAGCATGCTCGTATGATAATGTTTAAAAATTGCATTCGGAAAATAAATTGATGTATAATATTATTGTAAGCCATTATGTAATGGTTGTGTGTAAAAATGTATTTTAGATTATCATTACTTGATAATCCATGTTATGTCTATTAAACCTTTATCGACAAAATAAAGGTTACGGTTTATTTTAAAAACGAATGCAGTCTTTGAAAAACGTCTCATATAGAGGTCAAAACCTCGCAACGAAACCAATTAATATGAAACGTTTATAATCGATATGAACGGGACATTCAGCTAGTAGTTAATAGCCTTTAGTTGGTAGCTGATAGCTTTTTAAATATATTTTAGTGTTTGACATAGTAGCTGAATCTGTTAAATAAATAGTAAAATGACAAAAAACTAGAAGCTAAAAGCTAAATGCTACTTCAAGTAACTTTTAGTTTTTAGCTTTTTTCTCATGTCTAAAAGCTTTAAGCTCTACTAACTAAAAGAGCTTTTTAATAAATAAATAAATAAATAAATAAATAAATAAATAAATAGAAGTTTTTTTTATAAAAGTTAAAAAAAAAAAATCTTTAAAAAACCTATAAGTTTTTAATGTTACGCCACTTTAACGACAATTGGTCGTCACCTCTTTGCCATCCATTTGAGTTGTTGTTGAATATGTTGTAAACTGTAGACCAGAACGATGCATATTATTGTGAATTTTCCTTGCAAGAATCGTCCGACGCATTGACCCAACATTGAGTCAACCACGCTTCTTCTAGACTCGACCATTTTGTTTGATTTCTTTGACTTAGACCTTCCTTCAAAACTACATAACAAAGTAAACATATATTATAAACAAATATAAAAACCGTACATATATATATATATATATATATATATATATATATATATATATATATATATATATATATATTTATATATATTTATATAAACCGTATATATCTATAACTATATATAAACCGTGTATATATATATATATATATATATATATATATATATATATATATATATATATATATATATATATATATATATAAGTATATATAAACCATATTTATAAATATATTTTAATACAAACCGTATTTATCTATAACTATATATAAATATATATAAAAATTAACCATATATATATTAAACAAAAAAATATATAAAATTAAACCGAATTAACCTTGTTTCTTTTTATGTTTTCTTTTGCTATGTTCCGTTTTCGAAACCGTATCCGCTTCATTTTGATATTTCGTTTGTGGTTGAGTTTCGGTCACCGTTTCTTGAGGCGGGGTCGGAGTCATCGGATTCATCAACAACGTCGGTGTGATGGGGCGATATTGAGCTTGTTCTAGAAGTCGTTGTTGTTCCAAATAAATTTGATGTTGTTGTTCTTGTGTTAGAGTACGATATTGAGGCGCAACGACTGAGATTTGGTGAAGATTACTCGGGTTTGATGAACCACTACCCAAAAAGGTTCCGTATTGAAACTAATCATGGAAGTCATTTGGGTTTAGTGGTCTTTGGTTTGGGTTGGACATGGTTTTTTTAAGAAATGATGAAGTAAAAGGTGAATTTTTTATTGATGAAGATGAAGTAAAATGTATAAGATATAGAAGAAGAAAGGAGTTTAAATTTATTGAAATTTGAAAAAAAAAGACCCAAACGGTCATCTATCCGTTGGGGAAGTGGGACCCACGTCATCAGCATCCAACCAATCAAACAGCGCCACGTAAAACTAGCGATTTTTTTTCCCGTCGGATGGGCAACTAACGCCCCCTCACGACGAAAACTGACGCCGCGTTAACGGCCGTCAGTTTTCGTCAGTTAGTGGCAACAGGGACTGACGGTGTAAAGTAAGGCGGGGTTAGGAAATGGTCTGACCTACAAAATTCGAGCATATCTTCACTTCCCTCCATTTCAGTATTCATCCCCTGACTCTATCTCCAAAATATGATTACAAACTCACTCTCCCGCCATATAACCCCACCCCAAAACCCCCCAAATTGTAAATCTCAATCTCAACTACACAACCAATAAGAAACCTAAAATTAGGGTTCTAAATCATGGCATCACAAGGCAAAATCATCCAAATCGAACTCGAAAACTTCAAATCCTACAAAGGTCATCAAATCATCGGTCCATTTTACGATTTCACTGCAATTATCGGACCTAACGGTTCCGGTAAATCAAACCTAATGGACGCAATTAGTTTCGTTCTCGGTGTTCGTACCGGTCAATTGAGAGGCGCGCAATTGAAGGATTTGATTTACGCTTTTGATGATCGCGAAAAAGAACAGAGAGGACGTAAGGCTTACGTTAAGTTAGTTTATCGACTCGGTAACGGTGCGAATTTGTTGATTACTCGTAGTATTACAAGTGCTGGTGGAAGTGAGTACAGGATTGATGATAAGGTTGTTAATTGGGATGATTATTGTGCCAAATTGAAGACGTTAGGGATCCTCGTTAAGGCTAGAAATTTTCTGGTTTTTCAGGTGATTGTATTCTATTGAGAGGCATAAATTGTAGTTTGGAAGCAAAATAGGCATGTAAATTGTTAAATTCGGGGCGAGGTTGGTGAATGTCATTTTTATGAGTTACATTTTGTTGAGAGCATATGCAATTTTCTATGGTTTTCTGTACAATATCGTGATTTGACTGATGTATATGTAGCAAGGTTTATATGTGAATAACTAAGCGGATGATTGTCCAATAGATTATTATGTTTACTCTTGTGTTTGCTTTGTATGGAAGAGTTTCCTCTTATGATTTGTATTGTAGTCAAGGTTGCAAAAGACGTGAGACGGGGTCGAGACGGTCGGGTCCTAAAAAGGTCGAGACGTTCGAGACGGGGTCGAGACAGACGTTGACTTTTAAATATATAAGTATATAAATGTATATATGTATACATATTTTAAAGCCAAAAACTTTAGTTGATTAATTTGTACCCATAATCGCTGTCACCGTTAATTTAATACAAAAAATTCAAACTAAAATACGACAAATTTGACCCTTTTTTTGGACTTTCTGGATTTTCTGAATTTTGACTAACTTTGACCGATTTTTTCCAACTTTGACCTGAATTTTGAATGTTGGCTGTCATATTAGACGGTTTTCTTCGAGACGGGACGAGCTAGTCACCAAACCGTCGCAACGGGCGTCGCAACGGCTCGAGACGGAATCTTTTGCAACAGTGATTGTAGTCACCTGTTATTTTGTTGTTTATGTCTGACCTTCTATTTGGTTTTTGTTTGAAGTCGAAAGTGTTAGATATGATTACACGAATTTTCTAGATTTCGAAACTTTTGAAATGATTATATTTCTCTATGAACCCATATTACCAGTTTTCTGTTAATTATTAAGAAAGCGGCTAGTAAGTTGTTTTGTTACTTTTGTATGGAAGCGTTTCATTTTATAATTGTAGTCACTTGTTGACATGTTATTGCTTTTAATGACCTTTTTTTGAAACCACTATATTTCTATTTGAAGCTATGAACTCATGTTACCATTTTTCCATACTAGTAATTTAAGAAACCGGCAAGTAAGTTGATTATGCATTTGGTGACTTCTGTGGATAACTCATTGGGCGTTTAGGAAGAGACTAGGACTTCAATAGATATGTATGTATTATTGCTTGCCAACTGTTCTTTTGGTATATGAACATAAATCTCAGTAAGAGTTAGGGTTTTTATTGTCATTGATAGGGATGAGATCGGTTCTGGAACCGTACCGAACCGTACCGAAACCGGTTAGTACCGGTACTGAAATTGGATAAAATGGAGAACCGAAACCGTACCGTAATTGATCAGTCCATTTATGACTATCAGCTAACGCAACGCACATTCAAGAATAGTATATCTGGAGATGGGGTTTTTATAGAAATATTTTGTGTTATCTTCAAGATAACTTATTTCTGTATATTGACAGCTGAATTTCTGAAATTTAGCATTTTTTGAATTTAATTGATTTTAAAGAGTTGGAATAGGTGAACTCGTATACACAGTATGTGCCTGAATGGGAAAGAAGATAATCTTTTATGGTTTTATGCAACTGCACTACTATTAAATGATTAGAATGTAAGTTTGGCTTAAAGAAGTGGTTATCCTTGACTGTTTATGTTTGTCAAAATGTAGGGTGACGTTGAGTCTGTTGCATCAAAAAACCCTAAAGAACTTACTATGCTTCTTGAGCAAATATCCAGGTCCGATGAAGATAAAAGATTATATGAAGAGCTGGAGGAAAAAAAAAAGAGCAGCCGAGGAAAAGTCTGCACTTGCTCATCATAAAAAGAAGACCATTGTAATGGAGAGAAAGCAGAAGAAGGGGCAGAAAGAAGAGGCCGAGAAACATATGCGTTTGCAAGAGGAATTGGTATGATGTTTGATTTCACCATCTCATTTCACGTTGACATCTTACAACACACTTAGAATGCATGTAAATCTTGATACTGTTATCATGATGCCATGGTGTTGTATAGTTGCTAATTCTATGAATTTTCAATTAAACTTAGGTTATTATTCTTTTTTGTGCTCGGTCTTAACCACACTATTGCTCATATATACCTTTGATTTTGCAGATATCAAAAAAGAGAGAACACTATTTGTGGCAGTTATTTAACATAGAAAAGGATGTAAATAAGGCTAATGAAGAGATTGAAGCTGAAAAGGGAAGTCTTCAAGAAATTACAAGTGAATTGGAAGGTTATGAGAATGAATTACGCAAAAAGGAGAAAGAGCAAGCTAAATTCAGAAAAGAAATCGATAAACGTGAAAAGAAGATTGCAGAGAAGAAAAACAAGATTGATAAAAATGTGAGTTCTTCTCTTTAGAAAATGTTTAAATGTTTTTTGTTTCTTATTATGAGAACATATTTAACTCATACATATAACAAAGTTCAATAGCTCAGTAGCTTACTGTATACCATTATTTGCTTCAACAGCAACCAGAGCTTCTTAAGCTGAAGGGGGAGAAAACTCGCTTAACGCGAAACTAAAAAACACTGGGAAAGAGCTCGACAAAAGAATAGAAGAGAAGAAGAAGCATATGGTTGAAGTCGAAAAGCTTCAAAATGACTTGGAAGACCTTACTAAGCAACTTGATAACTTACAAACAAGAAAGCAAACTGAGGGGGGCTAACTTCATTTAGGCGATGATCAATTGGAGGCGGATAACCGCATGTAAGTACTTATCTATCTTTTGTTATCCAAAATTAATAATTAAATTTTTAGTGTTTTTTTAGACTTTTTTGCTTCGGTGATCCCTCGTTTATACATCAATACGCATGTCGCGTCCCTGTCATTTTGTTTTAGCTCGGGTGATCCCTTGATTTTACAAATGTTGCCTTAGACCCTTGGTGATCCCTCCGTTTATTTTTCGTTAAAAAGTTCCGTTAAGTGCCTTCACGTGATTAACACGTGATGTCGTTTAATAATGTTTAATTCATCTTAAGCGACATCTGGCACTTAACGGACCTTTTTAACGAAAAATAGACGGAGGGACCACCGGGCAGTATTTGTAAAATCAGGGGATCACCAGAGCTAAAAAGCTGACAGGGACGCGGCATGCAAATTGATGTATAAACAAGGGATCACCAGTGCTGAATTTTTTTTTTTTTTAATAGAAAAATATGGTATTGGCTTCAATGTTACTTGTATGGATATTTTTTGCCCCTTATATATAGCCAATAACTACCAACTAATTGTAGAAGTAGATTTTTAACAGTAAAGAGGAAGCTGGTATGAAAACTACTACGCTAAAGGACGAAAAAGAGGTTCAAGACAGGGAACAGCATGCTGACGTGGAAGCTCAAAAGAATCTGGAAGAGAATCTACAACAGTTAGAGAGTAGGAAACAAGAGCTTGAGTTACAACAGAAACAAATACAAAGTAGACTCAAGAAGATTGTAGAGGCCATTAACAAACATAATGAAGAACTCAAACGACTCAGAAAGGAACAAAATGACCTCCGGAAGAAACTTGGAGATTCAAAGTAATTGATTTGGTAATTCCTTCTCCGTTTTTTCAGTTACTGATAGATGTATTACTTTTGCAGAGAAAAGTATGAGATGTTGAGGGCCAAAATAAGCGAATTAGAGAATCAATTACGTGAGTTGAAGGCTGATAAACATGAAGGTGATAGGGATGCAAAGTTGTCTCAAGCAGTTGAGGCTCTCAGGCGCCTTTTTCCCGGTGTTCATGGTCGTATGACTGAGCTGTGCAGGCCAACACAGAAGAAGTATAATCTTGCTGTTACTGTTGCTATGGGAAGATTTATGGATGCTGTAGTTGTTGATGATGATCAGACGGGGAAAGAATGCATCAAGGTTTATAACATTGATAATCTTATCTATTTGCAACTTTTCATTTTATGTTCTTGGTACTTTGTTTCAGTTTAGAGTGTAGACTGAACTTCTTCACGATTAAAACCAACAAATAAGCGTCTTGTATTTATGCTTTAACCATACATCACTACTACACAAATGACAATGCAAACCCCCAATGCAAACCGGTTTTTACCTTAACTCCTAAAAACAGGTTTGCAAAGTGAAACGAGACCGGTTTTAAAAAATTCGGAAATGGGGAACCGTTTTTTTTACAAAAAACAGGTTTGGAAAGTAGACTTTGCAAACCTGTTTTTAAAAAAACAGGTTTAGACTTTGCAAACCGGTTTTTTAAGAAAACAGGTTTGCAAAGTCTACTTTCCAAACCTGTCTTTTGTAAAAATCGGTTTGGATTTTTCAAACCTGTTTTTGTTTAAAACCGGTCTGGAATTCCCAACGGCTATATCTGAACAAGCACTGTATCAGCTGGTGTCTTCATCCACAATCACACACACATTTACTCTTCATTCAATTTCAAACACCATCTTCATTCAATTTCAAACTCCAATCATTTTACACATACATTTAATTTACTTCATCCCCAATCAACTTACTTCATCCCCAATCAACTTATTTCATTAAATTCCATAACTTTAACAACAATAAATTCCATTTCAAGTTTTTTAAATTTAAGGTATATTTCATTGTTCTTTTATTGTGTATATATTCAATCAAACATATTGCAAGTTTTATATTTATTTATTTAAGTAGTATGTATTTAGAATGTGCTTGTAGTTTAAATATTAATATTTTAATTTGGATATATATAGGCCGACGCATACTAGTATGACGCTAGTTCAAGCTAAGGGTGCTTATATTCAATGGCCAAGGAAGTACATTGAAATATATAAGGTACGTTTTGTCCACCTTGAAATATATATGTATATAACTGTATGTATATGTATATATACATACATTTAAACTGTATGTATATGTGTATGTATAATATATGCATGTGTATATAGATATGTATGTTGTTTGTTTGATATTGTACGTTTCTTGAAACAGCCATCATCTCCAACTCATCAAAATGAAAAAAGGTGTAAGTCGGGAAATGAGGCAACTTCATCTAGAAAACAGCAAGCCTCGTTGCCGAAGAAGAGTGCATCAAAAAAGGAATCAACCAAGAATTCCAAGGAACTCAGGGAGTTTCATGCTAGATATTTTGAGGAAATAAAAAAGCGACCCCAAAATGTGAAAAAGTTATATAAAGAATGGGTGAAAAGAGATAATCCAGCCACAGTTGGGATCACATTCGAGACTGATCAAGAAGTCTTCGGCAATGACGATACTCCTTATTCGACAATGATGCCTGATGATATCATGGGGTTGATGACAAATAGATGGCTTGATACATCAGTCATCACTTGGTTCTCGGTGTAAGTAATTTAGTTTTCATAATATTATGTTGTGTATAAATGTTAATTGATAATATATAACATTATAATTATCATGTATATATATAGGGTTTGCTATAAACTTCAACAGAAATCAACTCTTAGACCACAGAGATGCGTGTTTCTCAACCCAAATTTGATCTCTGAAGATTTATGTACTAAGGCACCCGAGCGAGTAACTGGTTACATAAAGTCGTTGATCCAAGATCGCGAGAAATTTTACATTTTACCATATCATCAAGGGTACGTACCATATGCCTTTAACCTTTAAATTATACAACTTTTGTGACACGTACTCTATATTAGCTAAAATGTTTTTAATTTGTTAGAAATCATTGGACCTTGTTTATCATAAATCATCGCAAGAAATATGGCTACATTCTGGATTCAATTAAGGGCGTGAAGGTTGCACTAAGTTATCTACCAACCAAACTTATAAATACGTAAGTTTTTATCATACATTTCATAACTTGTTTGTTGATTAAAACCTTAACAAAAAATATTGTTTTTTTTAGGGCTATTGGATGTCTTCTGTGGGATGTACCTATGGTAAGTAACCTTAACAATTGTTTTATATTTATGGTTAAATAGTTGTTTTATAGCTTAATTTCTGCTGTTGTTGCTGACCATAATGGTGTATATACATATACATATAGAAACTGTGTATATATGTATATATACATATACATACAGTTAAAGTATATATGTATATAGTTAAAATATCATTGATGTAACATCCCGTTTTTCCCGTACGTGACTAAAGGTACATATTTAACCATTTGTACGTTATGATTCGGAAGCTTATGCATAATTGTATAGATAAACGTATATATATAATTTATTGTGTGCTAGTTAACATGTGCGTATATAAGTGTACAAATGAGCTTGTGTAGTGTTAGGTCTCGTGAGACTTAGATGTGAGGCTTAGACGTGTATTGGGAACGAGAATGAAGGAATTAGTTATGGAAACCTTGGAAATTTGACTAACTAGTCGAAGTGGCCAGACCCAGGCGTATGTCGCGCCGCGACAAACGGGTCTGCGCCGCGACCCATCAAGCGTTTCCAGATCAGAACAGGACTTAAGCATGGTGAATTTTACTTTGATTCATCGCGCCGCGACGTTTAGTGCCGTGCCGCGGCAGGCCTGCTGGCCAGGTTCCGGTTTTAGGTTAAATTAAGAGATTTTGAGGGGCAAAATGGTAAATGGACGTATAGATCAGATGGGTGCATTAAATCTGGTCCACTAGTTCATTTATTTCATTTTCCTTTTTCATTTTCTTTCAATTTCTCTCCCAAAACTCTAACACCCATTTGGATTCAAAGTGAGATTGAGAGAGGAAGGATTTAGGGTTGATCTTTGGAGCAAGTATTAAAGTTGTTCCTTGTGACTCTAGCTACGTGGTGATAGTCTCGGTAAGTTCTAACTCTAAGTTTCGAGTTTTAATTGATTATGGCTAGGGTTTTGGTTAATAGAAGCTTGTATGACCCATTTGAGAGTAAAATGGGTGAATTTGGGTTAGGTTGTTGTAATGAAACCCTAATGGCCATAATCTAGGGTTTTGGTCTTGTAATTGTGAGTTTGAAAGTGTTAATGGTATTGTAAGCATTAAACACTTGTTAGAATTGAAAGAGATGTCATTTGGGTCAAGAATGTACTAGTTGACCTAGTTTGGGTAAAATGGGTGTAAATTACCCTAGGTGGATGTCAATTGAGGCTAGTAGACTTTAATGCACTAATGTTGGTAATTAAAGTCGAGTCTTGGCCATTAAGAGGGCGGTTGTGATGTAGTTGGGTCATTTAATGCGAATTGAGTCATTAAATGCCCAAGTAAATGTAATGTGGTTAATTCCACTAGTTTATGTATTGAATGGGTACTTAATGTATTAGGTACTTGGCTTTGAAGTTTGGAAGCTATTATTCATCATCCTTGCGTCAAGGTGAGTGGAATAATTATGCGTGAACGTATATAATGTATTTATTTGTGTGGTATGAATGTGGAAGTGTCGCGGTGTTCAAGACACCACATTCTAGGTAACGAGTAGTATTGTCGCGGTGCTTAAGACACTACTCCTTGTGTAATTGACTTGTGGGATTGTCGCGGTGTTTAAGACACCACAATGTCGTGAGAGTGGAAGTGTCGCGGTGATCAAGACACCACTCATTGTATTGAATGAAGTGTGGATTCGTCGCGGTGTTTAAGACGCCACATTGTGTAAGGGTGAGTTAGTCGCGGTGTTTAAGACATCACCCGGGGGACTAGTGATTACGCGGTGTATAAGTAACACTAGTGGATGTTATGAACTCCAACGGACCTTCATGTATCGTTCTCTTGTATACTTGGTTAACCATGGTTGTGCGAATTGTACTTAGCATATTATATTGTGAACTATATGCTAATACTATTGCTAGCTTGATGTGGAACGTGGATAGTAGTTTATGCATGATGGATTTCATGTTGGTTGAGTTGCTAGCTTGTATGTGGTATTGTGTAAGTGTATGCAAGTAAGTAGGTTATATATGATCATGTATAATTATTGCATTCACTAAGCGTTAGCTTACCCCTCTCGTTGTTTATCTTTTTAGTTGCAGGCGAGGATAAAGGGAAGGGGATTGTCGGACACTAGATGTCCTTGATGATGTGCTTGTAGGAGCTTTTGGAAGTTGACCACCTTTTGGGTAGTTTAGTCCCAAACCATGCTCGTTGGGTCGTTTGGTTTATAAACTATCATTGTATTCGGTCAAACTTATATTTACTTAACTAATGGCCTTTGTGCCCTTTTGTAAACATTGGTAATGGTTGTATGGTTTAATGGAACTTGTGATTTGGTCTACATATTTAATTGGCGCGTAAATGTGTATTATAAAATATAAAAAAAAATTATCGTACGGAGTACGGGTTGGGTTGTTTCAAGTGGTATCAGAGCATGGTCTAAGGGATTTAGGCGACTTGAGATAGGTGCCTAGACTTAGACTTTTATGTGTATGCGCTTTTAGGCGGGACTTGTACGACTTCGGGTCGAATCGGGAATGGTAGTGCGTAGGTTTATATGAACTAACCATGCACTCACTGTTTTGTGTTGTAGTTGGAATCATCAAGCGAGATAGACGTTGTACTAGCAAGTTAATGGGACGTGCTCGTGTAGCAATGACTAGCTACCCTTGCTACGGGTGCAAATCGTGTCAAACGAGCGATGTATGACGATTGTTGAGCGAGATGGGGTGGTATGGTATATATGTGTCATGTCTTTGGTTTCGTTGTTTAATCTTTCCCGTTTTATAGAATGAAGATGAGAAACGGACACGACACCGATAATGGGGGCACGAGCGAGGACCCCGAGTTCACGGCCAAGGTTGAGGCCATCATTCAACGCCAAAGGGCGGATTTCCTTGTTGATATTAAGAAGATGTTTCTAGACACTATTGAAGAACAAGTCGTCGATATGGTTAAGGAACAAATTAAAATTGTTCTTCAAGAAGAGAATGTGGGGAGGCGAGACTTTTTCTTTAAGAACTTCAAGGATGCTCAACCTCCTACCTTTGATGGTGAAAAGGACCCACTTAAGAGTGCCCGGTTTATCTCCGATATGGAGGGGGCTTTTCGTACATGTGAGTACCCTAACGATAAAAAGACAAGGTATGGTTGTAGCATGCTAAGAGGTGATGCCAAGCTATGGTGGGATGCAAAGATTCAAGTCTATGGCGAAGAACAATGCATGGACTTTTCTTGGGATGAGTTTAAGGTGGAATTTTTTGAAGAATACCGAACTTCGGCTGATCTCACTAGGTTAAAGGACGAGTTACGTTCCTTGAGGCAAGGGTTGATGGACTTGAACACTCTCAAATCCGTGTTTTTGTCTAAAACTCAATTTTTCCCGGAGTATGTCGGGAACGACAAGATGTTAAAGGAAGATTTTTATCGGAACTTGAATGATAGTTATCAAGAGAAGATAAGTGTGAATGTGGTGAAAAGCTTTGACGAATTGTTTAACATGGCCAAGGGTTTCGAGGCGCTTGTGATGAGGAAGAATAGCCTTACCTTGGGCAAGAAAAAATTTGAAGCTACTAGTCAATCTAATTTTTCTAGCAAGAAGTTTAAGAAAGGCTCCGAGAGTGTGGGGAGTGTGAAGAAAGGTGCTTCGGGGGATTTCCCCTATTCTTGTCATAATTGTGGGCGAAGGGGACATATGGCCTGTGATTGCACCAAACCATCTTCTACTACAAAATTCACTTGTTACAATTGTGGGAAAGAAGGACACAAGAAGACCGAGTATCCCGAGTTGGTTAATGATCATGTCAAGCGGTTAGAGAAGGCGGCGGGTACGGGCCGGGGTCGAAATTATTTGATGACTAATGATGAAGCTAAGCAATCGAACGTGGTTGTCTCAGGTACTTTCTTGGTTAACTCTAAACTGGCCAAGATATTATTTGATAGCGGTGCTAATTTGTCTTTTGTGTCGCCTCGATTTGTATCTAAGTTAAATAAACCGCTAGTTAAGTTGAGTCGTCCGGTTGAAGTCGAAATAGCGGATGGCAAGACGGCGCTAGTGGTTGATGTTTGTAAGAATTGTGATGTTGTGTTTGGTACCGAAACCTTTAAAATTGACCTCATTCCGATGACTTTGGGTGAGTTCGATATTGTTGTTGGTATGGATT
Organism: Rutidosis leptorrhynchoides; assembly: GCF_046630445.1. Classification (NCBI taxonomy): domain Eukaryota; kingdom Viridiplantae; phylum Streptophyta; class Magnoliopsida; order Asterales; family Asteraceae; genus Rutidosis; species Rutidosis leptorrhynchoides. The sequence continues at coordinate 94,749,634 of NC_092338.1, read as the reverse complement.
GGCTCGATCGTTATAGAGCCGATATTGCATGCCATGATAAGTTCATTCGTGTTAGGACCCCAAGTGGGGGAGAGTTGATTATTCATGGCGATAGACGGAGAAGACTCGTACCATTGTGCACTTATGCAAGGGCACGACGTTTTCTCAAGAGCGGTGCCTTGTTTTATCTTGCTCACGTAGTTGATACTCGTGATGAGCCACCACCTATTCGTAAGATTTCGGTGGTTAACGAATTTGAAGATGTCTTTCCGGATGAATTACCGGGTGTTCCGGAGGAAAGACAAGTCGAATTTCGCATCGAGTTGGTTTCGGGAGCTACTCCCATTGCTAAAACCCCTTATCGTTTAGCGCCGACGGAGATGCAAGAATTGCTTAATCAAACCCAAGAGTTGCTTGAGAAGGGTTTCATTCGACCAAGCTCCTCGCCGTGGGGTGCTCCGGTTTTGTTTGTGAAAAAGAAAGATGGAAGCATGCGAATGTGCATCGACTATAGGGACTTGAATAAAGTGACGATCAAGAATCGTTATCCATTACCTCGGATCGACGATTTATTTGATCAACTCCAAGGTGCCACGTATTTTTCTAAGATCGATTTACGGTCCGGCTATCATCAAGTGCGGGTCCGTGAGGAAGACATCGAGAAAACGGCCTTTCGAACGCGTTACGGGCATTATGAGTTTGTGGTTATGCCTTTTGGTCTCACGAATGCACCGGCGGCATTCATGGATCTAATGAACCGAGTGTGCCAACCTATGTTGGACAAGTCGGTAATCGTGTTCATTGACGACATACTCGTTTATTCCAAGAGTATGAAGGAACATGAACACCATCTACGTGAAGTGTTGAAGACGTTGCGAAGGGAGAAATTCTATGCTAAGTTCTCCAAATGTGAATTTTGGCTAAGGGAAGTTCAATTCCTTGGTCATATTGTGAATCAAGAAGGTATTATGGTAGACCCGGGGAAGATCGAAACGGTGAAAAGTTGGAGTCGACCGACTACGCCTACGGAAATCCGAAGTTTTCTCGGATTGGCCGGTTATTATCGTCGGTTTATTCAAGACTTTTCTAAGATTGCTTCTCCTTTGACGAAGTTGACGAGGAAGAATGTTAAATTTAATTGGGAAAATGAACAAGAAGTCGCCTAACAATTGTTGAAAGAGAAGTTATGTCAAGCTCCGGTGTTGGTGTTACCGGAAGGGATTGAAGACATGGTGGTTTATTGTGATGCTTCGTTGAATGGACTCGGGTGTGTTCTGATGCAAAGAGGTAAAGTCATCGCTTATGCCTCTCGACAATTAAAAGAAAACGAGACGAGGTACCCGACTCATGATTTAGAGATGGCGGCGGTTGTGCATGCGTTGAAAATTTGGCGCCATTACTTGTATGGTGTCAAGTGTACGATATATTCGGATCACAAGAATTTGAAACATCTCTTTACTCAATGAGATTTGAATTATCGTCAACGTAGGTGGATGGATGTAGTGAAAGATTATGATTGCGTGATACTTTATCATCCGGGTAAGGCGAACGTTGTTGCGGACACCTTGAGTCGAAAGAGTACACATCCGGCGATAAAGGTGGGATCGTTACGTTTGATTATCACTAATGACTTTCTTGAAAAGATGGGTGAAGATCAAATAGAGGCTTATGTTCACAATAAGCACACGGAACGAATCGTTGGCCAATCGGAGTTCATTACAATGGGCTCGCGTGGCTTGTTGTCCTTTCAAGGAAGGGCGTGGGTACCCAAGATAGGGGATTACCGGCGAATGCTACTTGATGAAGCACATAAGTCCAAGTATTCCATTCATCCGGGTGCAACGAAAATGTACTATGATTTGAAGAAAGATTATTGGTGGCCCGGCATGAAACGTGATGTGGTTAAGTATGTTGAACAATGCGTCACGTGCTTGCAAGTCAAAGCCGAACACCAAAAGCCTTACGGTAAGTTACAACCATTGGAAGTCCCGAAATGGAAATGGGAGCACATTACCATGGACTTTATTACCAAGTTACCGAAGACGGCGCGAACCCAATACGATACGATTTGGGTGATTGTTGATAGATTGACGAAGAGTGCCTTGTTTCTTCCCATTCGGGAAACGATATCATCGGAGACTTTAGCTAAGTTGTTTATAAAGGAGGTGATATCAAGACATGGGGTTCCGGTATCTATTGTTTTTGATCGAGATACTCGCTTTACATCTCGGTTTTGGAACAAGTTTCATGAAGATATGGGTACTCAATTAAAAATGAGCACGGCGTATCATCCTCAAACGGACGGTCAAACCGAGCGTACTAACCAAACGCTAGAGGATATGTTGAGGGCGTGTATTATTGATTTTGGTGGAAGTTGGGACGAGCACTTACCCTTGGTGGAATTCTCATACAATAATAGTTACCACGCTAGTATTGGGATGCCACCATACGAGATGCTCTATGGGCGTAGATGTCGAACTCCCATTTGTTGGGGAGAAGTGGGTCAACGAGAAATCGGAAGTTCCGATTTGGTTTTGGAGACGAATAGTAAAATTGAAATGATTCGGGCTCGACTTAAAGCGGCGCAAGATAGACAAAAGTCTTATGCCGATAAAGGTAGAAGAACGATTGAGTTTCAAGAAGGTGATATGGTGATGCTTAAGGTTTCTCCATGGAAGGGTGTGATTCGGTTTAGGAAGCGAGGAAAGTTAGCTCCTCGGTTTATTGGTCCTTTCAAGGTATTGGCACGTGTTGGTGAGGTTGCTTATCGATTAGAGTTACCCGAAGAACTTGCGGGAATTCATAATACGTTCCATGTTTCCCATCTTCGCAAGTGTCTTGTGGATGACTCGACTTGGGTGCCATTGGATGAGATTACTTTGAATAACAAGTTAGAGTATGCGGAAGAACCGGTTGCAATCCTTGATGAAAAGGTTAAGATGTTGCGGAACAAGGAAGTTAGAACCTTCAAAGTGCAATGGCGACATCGAAAGGGTTCCGAGTTTACATGGGAATCATAAGAGTTTGCTTTGGTTTATCTTCCGGCTTGTCATGCGGCTTGGATCGCGAGGACGCGCTCCGATCTAAGTGGGGAAGAGTTGTAACATCCCGTTTTTCCCGTACGTGACTAAAGGTACATATTTAACCATTTGTACGTTATGATTCGGAAGCTTATGCGTAATTGTATAGATAAACGTATATATATAATTTATTGTGTGCTAGTTAACATGTGCGTATATAAGTGTACAAATGAGCTTGTGTAGTGTTAGGTCTCGTGAGACTTAGATGTGAGGCTTAGACGTGTATTGGGAACGAGAATGAAGGAATTAGTTGTGGAAACCTTGGAAATTTGACTAACTAGTCGAAGTGGCCAGACCCAGGCGTATGTCGCGCCGCGACAAACGGGTCCGCGCCGCGACCCATCAAGCGTTTCCAGATCAGAAAAGGACTTAAGCATGGTGAATTTTACTTTGATTCGTCGCGCCGCGACGTTTAGTGCAGCGCCGCGGCAGGCCTGCTGGCCAGGTTCCGGTTTTAGGTTAAATTAAGAGATTTTGAGGGACAAAATGGTAAATGGACGTATAGATCAGATGGGTGCATTAAATCTGGTCCACTAGTTCATTTATTTCATTTTCCTTTTTCATTTTCTTTCAATTTCTCTCCCAAAACTCTAACACCCATTTGGATTCAAAGTGAGATTGAGAGAGGAAGGATTTAGGGTTGATCTTTGGAGCAAGTATTAAAGTTGTTCCTTGTGACTCTAGCTACGTGGTGATAGTCTCGGTAAGTTCTAACTCTAAGTTTCGAGTTTTAATTGATTATGGCTAGGGTTTTGGTTAATAGAAGCTTGTATGACCCATTTGGGAGTAAAATGGGTGAATTTGGGTTAGGTTGTTGTAATGAAACCCTAATGGCCATAATCTAGGGTTTTGGTCTTGTAATTGTGAGTTTGAAAGTGTTAATGGTATTGTAAGCATTAAACACTTGTTAGAATTGAAAGAGATGTCATTTGGGTCAAGAATGTACTAGTTGACCTAGTTTGGGTAAAATGGGTGTAAATTACCCTAGGTGGATGTCAATTGAGGCTAGTAGACTTTAATGCACTAATGTTGGTAATTAAAGTCGAGTCTTGGATATTAAGAGGGTGGTTGTGATGTAGTTGGGTCATTTAATGCGAATTGAGTCATTAAATGCCCAAGTAAATGTAATGTGGTTAATTCCACTAGTTTATGTATTGAATTGGTACTTAATGTATTAGGTACTTGGCTTTGAAGTTTGGAAGCGATTATTCATCATCTTTGCGTCAAGGTGAGTGGAATAATTATGCGTGAACGTATATAATGTATTTATTTGTGTGGTATGAATGTGGAAGTGTCGCGGTGTTCAAGACACCACATTCTAGGTAACGAGTAGTATTGTCGCGGTGCTTAAGACACTACTCCTTGTGTAATTGACTTGTGGGATTGTCGCGGTGTTTAAGACACCACAATGTCGTGAGAGTGGAAGTATCGCGGTGATCAAGACACCACTCATTGTATTGAATGAAGTGTGGATTCGTCGCGGTGTTTAAGACGCCACATTGTGTAAGGGTGAGCTAGTCGCGGTGTTTAAGACATCACCCGGGGGACTAGTGATTACGCGGTGTATAAGTAACACTAGTGGATGTTATGAACTCCAACGGACCTTCATGTACCGTTCTCTTGTATACTTGGTTAACCATGGTTGTGCGAATTGTACTTAGCATATTATATTGTGAACTATATGCTAATACTATTGCTAGCTTGATGTGGAACGTGGATAGTAGTTTATGCATGATGGATTTCATGTTGGTTGAGTTGCTAGCTTGTATGTGGTATTGTGTAAGTGTATGCAAGTAAGTAGGTTATATATGATCATGTATAATTATTGCATTCACTAAGCGTTAGCTTACCCCTCTCGTTGTTTATCTTTTTAGTTGCAGGCGAGGATAAAGGGAAGGGGATTGTCGGACACTAGATGTCCTTGATGATGTGCTTGTAGGAGCTTTTGGAAGTTGACCACCTTTTGGGTAGTTTAGTCCCAAACCATGCTCGTTGGGTCGTTTGGTTTATAAACTATCATTGTATTCGGTCAAACTTATATTTACTTAACTAATGGCCTTTGTGCCCTTTTGTAAACATTGGTAATGGTTGTATGGTTTAATGGAACTTGTGATTTGGTCTACATATTTAATTGGCGCGTAAATGTGTATTATAAAAAAAAAAAAAATTTATCGTACGGAGTACGGGTTGGGTTGTTTCAATTGATAATAAATGTTTGACCTTAAAAGTCAAAATGGCATAATAAGTCACAATGCTACTGTTTTTAAACTATTTTTATATTAAATTGTTGTTGTTGTTGCTTTGATGTAGTGTCAACAACAAAGAAGCGATTGGGAGTGCGGGTACTACGTTATGAAATGGATGCATCAATTCATCCTCTATGAGCAATATCAATTTGGCAATAACGTAAGTTAAATGACTTGACTGATTTAGATTTGTCTTCACTTATGTGTACACTTGTGTTTGTGAATTAAGTTGTGCATAAGAACTTAGTGATTAGTCAAAGCTGAAAGTTGACTTTTATTTGGTGAATTAGGGTTTGAGTAAAAAAATTAGTAAACTAGCATATGAATTAGGGTTTGAGTAAAAAAAGTAGTAAGTTGCACTTGTATAAATTTATTTGGTGAATTAGGGTTTGAGTAAAAAAAATGTGTATGTTGTAATTTCTTCCTTAGAGTTTGACTAATGATTGTTCTAAATCACTTGACTAATTTTTGACTTGTCTTGACTAATATTCTACTTTTATTTCTTGTTGTCTTTATATAGGTTCCTTGGAATACTATGACACCATTTAGCAAGAGTGAGTTGGATGAGGTTGTTGACTCTTGGATTTCGGCTACCATATCACTAACTAAACAACATTGTCTAGATTGATGATAGATCTAGTGGTAGATTGTCTTTTTTGTAGGTTTTTATATAGTTTGTGGTAGATTTTAGGTTTTTATACTGAAAAAATTGTAAAAAAAATTGGTTCAAAACCTGCTGGTATTGTATGGCTAGTGCTTTTACAGCAGAAACGGAATACAGGTTCAATTTTGTATATCAGGTTCAATTTTGTACATCAGGTTCAATTTTGTCCAGAATATAGACAAAAAACTGGTTTACAGCAGAAACCAAATTTTCATTCATTCCGTTTTTATAGCAGATTTAAAAAAAAAACGGAATCTACGAACCGGTTTCAACCAAAAACAGGTTTGTAAAGTGGACTTTCCAAACCCCTTTTCTGAAAGGACCCGTCCTAATCCATCCGGACAAAGTCCATATCGATTATAAACGATTCACAACAGTTGATTACATCGCGAGGTACTTGACCTCTATATGATACATTTTACAAACATTGCATTCGTTTTTGAAAATACAATCTTTCATTACATTGAAAGTTGACAACATGCATACCATTTCGTAATATATCTCACTATAATTGACTTAGTAATAATCTTGATGAACTCAACGACTCGAATGCAACGTCTTTTGAAATATGTCATGAATGACTCCAAGTAATATCTCTAAGATGAGCAAATGCACAGCGAAAGACTTCTTTCATACCTGAGAATAAACATGCTTTCAAGTGTCAACCAAAAGGTTGGTGAGTTCATTAGTTTAACATAAATAATCATTTCATAATTTTAATAGACCACAAGATTTCATATTTCCATTTCTCGTAAACATACGTCCCATGCCTAGAGACAAAAAAATATCATTCATATGGTTTGAACACCTGGTAACCGACATTCACAATATGCATATAAGAATATCCCCATCATTCCGGGATCCTCCTTCAGACATGATATAAATTTCGAATTTCTAAAGCATCCGGTACTTTGGATGGGGCTTGTTGGACCCGATAGATCTATCCTTAGGATTCGCGTCAATTAGGGTGTCTGTTCCCTAATTCTTAGATTACCAGACTTAATAAAAAGGGGCATATTCGATTTCGATCATTCAACCATATAATGTAGTTTCAATTACTTGTGTCTATTTCGTAAAACAGCTATAAAAACATCACATGTATTCTCAGTCCCAAAAATATATATTGCAAAAGCATTTAAAAAGGGATTAATGAAACTCACAATCCAATATTTTGTAGTAAAAAGATTCATACGACGAAACTGAACAATGCAGGGTTGGCCTCGGATCCACGAACCTATATCAAGTATATGTATATTAACACATATAATTGTAATCGGACAAATTTATATATATTTAATGATATAAATTTTATATTAAAATTTATAGGTTTCCTTAATAAAGTAAATATATTCATTTTTTTATATATATATAAAAATATTACTATTATTAAGTGATATGTATTGAGTATAGTTTTTAGTAGTTGTTTGATAAATTAATTAAAAGGTGATATTATCTTTTACTAATAATTATAGTAAGTGCTTTTAATAATAATAATAATTATAGTAATAATAACCATAATAATAAAAAAATGTTTAGTTGTATTATTTTCATAACATTAGATTTTAATAACTATTTATAAAATAATAATTTTAATAATAATAATAATCTAAAAATCATATTAATACTAATAATTATAATAACTATAATAATAATATTACTTATAATACATATGCAAATGATACTAATAATAATCATGATATCAATAATAACAATAAATATAACAATAATAATAATACTACCTTAAGAGAATTGATAATCCTCAAAAAGAATGAAACTGTCACTCCCTGGGATTGAACCCGCGACCTCTCGAAACCCTAAAACCCACATAAACCATCCATCCGCATGTTCCTTTCTGATTTTACTCACTTAGATAAATATATAAACCCGTATACTTCATTTCGGCCCACTTAGAATAATCAAAATATAAGCCCAACAATTAGTGCTAAAACCATTTTAATAACTCTCGGCCCAAACACCAACTGTGAATGATCCACAAGATGATTTTAGGAGGGTTCGGTTTTAAAAAAAAAAATTGTATTTATCTTTACGTCAACATCCATTATCCATTATCATCCTAATACCGTTCATCATTATCATCCTCACAATCGTCTTCATTATCATCATCACACAAACTCATCGCCAAATCATATCATCATCATTCTCATCGGATTCACCATCATCGTTGTATCTCCAAAACAGAAAACGCGATAGTGGCAACAACAACAACAGCTCATCATCATCACATCATCGTACTTCGTCGTTGTAACAGGATATGGAAACGAGAATAGCAGCTGCAGCAGAAAAAATATAAAACATCGAACAGTTTGGTTGGTCTGGGTTTTGAACGAGAAAAATAGACATAATCAAGAAAATGGGTTTGATGATTGTGAAGGTGACCCGAGAATTTATGGTGCCGGTTGTGTGGAGTTTTGAACGCAAAAAGAAAAGAAAAAAAATAATATATATATATATATATATATATATATATATATATATATATATATATATATATATATATATATATATATATATATATATATATATATATATATATATATATATATATATATATATATATTACACGATGTTGGTGATAGCGGTTGTGACGGTGGATGGTGGTCATCATGGTGGGGTTGTTGTTCGACTGCAATAAAAAAAAAAAGAAAGAAAGTGCAGCAGCAGCTGCAGGTTTCATTGCTTAACATAAAATGGCGGTTTTCAAGTTTTTCGAAAAATTGAAGAGAGAGAGAGAGAGAGAGTAAGAGAGATAGAGAGAGATTGAGATAGGTATCATGGTGGTTTGTGGTTGTTTAGGTGGCTCACGGTGGTGATTCCCTGACGGTGGTGGTTCACGAAGAGGGTGAGGGTGAAGAGTGGTTCGATGATGTTTAGTTGATGATAGGTTCGGTTGTGGGTTCGGGTGATAATGGTGAGGGTAGTAAATGAAGACCATGGTGGTTTATGGTGACAACTATGGTGGTTGGGGGTGGCGGCAGTGATGATAGGTGATGGCTCGAGAGGTGGTGATGGTTGAGGCAAAACATGTGTGTGTATAGATCATATACATATCATACACATATATAATGATAATATATTTATAATAATAACTAATAATAATAATAATTAATAGCAATAATATCCTAATGATTCTCAATCACCATTCACGGATCTTTTTAGTACAGTATAGCCATCATCCACTATCTAATTGATATATTTAATTAGGGTATTATGTCGTGTCCCTTGCTAAACAGTTACGGATAAAAGTGTTCCTAAAAAATCCCAAACTTTTAGATTAAGTATAACTAATTATTTTACTCATTAACTGTTTGAAACCTGATCAAAAAGGTTCGGTAATTATTTATTTTCTGTACCAAATAATATGTACGAAGTACTAAAATTTAAACTAAAAAGATAAAAATATTTTTGACAAATTCTAAAATCTTCGAAATCAATTTACAGTCCAACTTTTATCTTAATCATTCATGAACATGTATTATATCTATATTAAAACTAACGAAATGTCAACCGAGTGTCACTGACGTTTACTGATTTGGCTCGAAATCAATTATTTTTAATATATTCTCTTTCTATATGCAAACAGTTTTTAAATATCAAATTTTAACTACTAAAATAAATATATTATATATTTTTAAACAATTAGATTTAATATAATTTTATATATATATACAAGAAATATTTATATATACATATATATGCATATCTATATAATCATAATAGTAGTTTTCATTACATCACATATTACTTTACATATTTATTTCTAATATTTAAATTATATTTTATAATTTCGATTTATTAGATATACTTACATTTATAAATATATATACATATTTATTTACAAACAATTGTTCGTGAATCGTCGGGGATAGTCAAAGGCTAATTGAATATATGAAACAGTTCAAAATTTTCGAGACTCAACATTATAGACTTTGCTTATCGTGTCAAAATCATATAAAGATTCAGGTTTAAATTTGGTCGAAAATTCTTCACGGGTCATCACAGTACCTACCCGTTAAAGAAATTTCGTCCTGAAATTTGAGTGAGGTGGTCATGGCTAACAATAAAAATGTTTTCATGACGAATATGAGTTAATAAATTGAGTTTTATCATCATTGAGTAATATGGATAAAAATAATTCGATTATTCGAAGAGTACGAATGAAGCTATCACCAACGAGTGAAATAGGAAAGTAAAGATTCATCTTAACTTTTGACAGAGTCAGGGTTGAATTTCGGAATTCAATGGATTTAAAGAAAATCTTCGAAATCTCAAAGATTTGATTCTTCGGCGAGTAAGGAAATTAAGATCTCTATAATTAAATATGGTGATCTGCCTCGATTACTCTGTCTGATATTTCCACTATAAATTAAGCTCTTCCGTTCCATTATTCTCACCATTAGTATATTTTCTTTCTTAGTTCATACATCCAAAGGATTTTAAAATGCTTAATCCAGTTCTAATCCTTGATATTTTTCTACTTATCATTTCTGTCATCCTTCTTTTTAATCTTCCATCAGAAGAATCTATTCACTTCTACTATTACCTTGGGTTATACTATTCTTAATTATACCGTGTTTCTATATTACTATTCGTATTAATATACATGGTTTGTAATTTCTGCGTTGTAGTTGGATGTTTATATCTTCCCTTATATTTCAATGTCCCTGCTTCTGTCTCCTATAATTATGGTCATCTACAGTTAATGCGCTCTCTTATTTGCTGCGATTTATACCCCCTTTCTATTTCGGAGCTTCATGCTTTTGTTTACTTTTCGTAAGTAACGGTCCGAAATTCATAGGTATGGAGTTTCGAATTATCATAATATACAAGGTAGAAAGGAAAGGTAGTAGCACCATTTGTTTTGTCAAATTACCTGAATCACTGAGAATAGAACTATCAGGAATATATTTCCTTGATATGTTCAGAAGTTAAGTAGAATGAAAGAGTTATGTAACATGGCACATGATGACGTTATGATCTGTGAATCATCACATTTCATTAGAAACTCAGCATGACTTACTGTAATATAATCATGTTGATCAAGTGTCATTATATTATACTAACTCATGCATCAGTTCCCAACATTACTTCAATAACATTCATATTTTAAGCTCGAAAGTTTACAGAATATAGAAACTAACAGTTTCTATATGATGTAATACTTATAGTACGAAGAGATTAATGTTTTCAGATAAGAATAGTTATGAAAATATCTTCAGAAATATGGAGGACATTTGTAATGACAGATACGATGATGTCTTGGAATTTCTAATATCGATGGATGATGAAGAAGATTTATCCGTAAGGGTTTAGATTCGGAAGCAAGGTATTCGCTAAAGATTTCATCAGAAATAGAATCATTTGGATTCTTTGAAGTCAAACTTATTCTTTGTGATTTGTCCACGGCTTCCTTCATAGTTTCGCATAATCCGCTTTTTGGTACTAAATTTTCCATTGAGTGTTTCCAATACTCCATTCTTTATCATCAAACTTTTGACAGTTCAGGTCGTGTACAGTTTGTGCTGCTGTATTCAGCTTTTTCAGAATTTGTGGTATTGATTTGTGACTGAGTGCTTTTCAGAATTTCAGAATGAGAGATTATAATTTTAAGAGATAAATGTCATACATATAACTGTTGATGTAGATATGTTGTGAGTTTTCAAAGTACTGATTGCTAATTCCTGGTAATTGTTATGGCAGTTCTCGTTACAAGATGCGGATGAGTATATGATAGGGCTTCAATGAATAAATATAATGATTTATCGGAGAGATTTAAACCAAGAAGCAACGAGGTTGCTGGTACGTCTGTTGGTAATATGGTAGAATATGAAAGGTTCCCTGGTAACAATAAAAGATCACGCGTATATATCAAGGTTATAATAAGGTTGTTTTGAATGAGAAATCGAAGTTGACTTGCTGGAGCTGTGACAAAATTTGCTACTTTGGAAAGGGATTACAAAGTTATTTTCGATAATAACAATGTCAAAGGAGCTAGCACAAATACGTGTTATATGTTTACTCAGGTTCCGAATATTTTCAAGTGCATATCTATATGCATAAATCTTTCCTTCTGTAGATGAAGTGTCGTTGGTTCATCCTCTCGATTGAGGTGTTTTCAAGAATCATGAAAGGTTGGTACGCAGAATGTGATTGTCGAGATACAAATGAGGTTTAAGATGAAATCAAGTGGCAAACTTGAAGAATTGTTTAGTTTCATATATTATAATCAATATTTTTAATTCATTTTAATTGTCCAATGTTATTAGTCCACAGTCGATAGTCCACAGTTAACAATCTAATAATTTATATATAGTTTAATATATAATATTCGAATTAATTACTAAATATCGTGACCCGTGTACATGTCTCAGACTCGATCACAACTCAAAGTATATATATTATTTGAGAATCAACCTCAACCCTGTATAGAGAACTCAATCATTACTGCATATAGAGTGTCTATGGTGATTCCAAATAATATATATAGATGCGTCGATATGATATGTCAAAACCTTGTATACGTGTCCCGATATTTAAAGTGCGTAAAATAAATAACAGAAATTAAATGACGATAAATAAAATTGCGAGAATGTAAACTGCGATAAATAAACTGCGATAAATAAATTGCGATAATTAAATGGTAATACGGAATTAACAGTTAGCTAGGAACAGTTAGCTAGGATTTTGTTAGCGTGGATTCTTAATAGAATTTCATATTGTTAATTAATCTGTTTCTAATCAATTTTTGTTGTGTCCATTATTTCTTCATTATGCCACTTGTTGGATTCTGATAGGTCAAAATCCAAATATGTAATTGGATGAATATGGTTATTCTGTGGTGAACGAATTTGTATATCGGTGGATGTAAGTAGGATAGTATATGACTGTTGAAACAGATTCGAAGAACGTACAATGTAACTTATTAATGTGAAATTTAAATAGTCCTCGGTATTACCTACCCGTTAAAATATTTTCACCATTAACAGTTTGTACAAGAGAATTTTTAATTACAATCTTTATGAAAACATATATACATATATATTTTCTTCAGATGTATTCATGGATTTAATGAGTTAATATAATATTAAACTCATTTGCTTTTCGGTTGGAACTAGAATAAATAATCTTTAAAACTTTAGAGATTACATATTCGACATGTCGAACGAAGATCATACTCAAAGTACAGATGATGATATTGAAGCATGGATTGTTGATGGTACTGGTGCTGTTATTGATTATACTGTTGGTGCCGGTGATGTTGCTGAAGCTGGTACATTTTGCACCATATTCTCCGAATTGATTATTCGAGCGCGAAGTTCGTTGACTTATTACTCCAGGATGATTGTCGATCGGAATGAGCGGATGAATAAGGTTCAGAATTGTGGATAGAATATGATCTTGTCGAGTTACCCTGGAAATGAGACTGAAAAATGGTGTCTCGAACAGGTTCGCCGGTAAACGCTTCAGGTTCATTGTCAAGAGGTGAATTCGGTTGATGGAAGGGATTGCCTTCTGCGCGTTTCCATTAATTAAGTCAACTACGAACCCATCAGATGAATTGATAATGGCTGATTGGTTGATTCATACCGATGACACTGTTTTCGGAGCTTAGGTGAACATCTATGTCGGAATAGCTATCGGAATAACTATCGGAATAGTTATCGGAATCTGAGGGACTCGAACTGGTTGCAGAATTCATCTCGTACGATCAGATGAAGGATTTTTGCTAAGAAATAGATTATAGGATGTAGATTAGTACCCTGCAATACATAATTTACATATGCATATATAATACTAAAATCCCATAAGTTACGGAGGAATCTACGGAAGTTTTCAGGCAAAGTTACAGTAACAGATACGCTAAGATATGAAGTAGCAGATACGCTAAGATATGATTTTTTTATACACTATTCATGCAGTCAATGCAGTAAAACGTGTCTAGACTAAGAATGATAAGCAAGTGATTCTCTAAGAATGATAAGCAGGTACTTTTTGACACCAAATGATAAGCAAAACTTTTGACATGCAGACACGGTCGAAGTCCAGACTCACTAATGCATCCTAACGACTTATCAGTTAGACACACTAATGCAGACATGGTTCGCTAAGACCACCGCTCTGATACCAACTGAAAGGACCCGTCCTAATCCATCCGGACAAAGTCCATATCGATTATAAACGATTCACAACAGTTGATTACATCGCGAGGTACTTGACCTCTATATGATACATTTTACAAACATTGCATTCGTTTTTTAAAAGACAATCTTTCATTACATTGAAAGTTGACAACATGCATACCATTTCGTAATATATCTGACTATAATTGACTTAGTAATAATTTTGATGAACTCAACGACTCGAATGCAACGTCTTTTGAAATATGTCATGAATGACTCCAAGTAATATCTCTAAGATGAGCAAATGCACAGCGAAAGACTTCTTTCATACCTGAGAATAAACATGCTTTCAAGTGTCAACCAAAAGGTTGGTGAGTTCATTAGTTTAACATAAATAATCATTTCATAATTTTAATAGACCACAAGATTTCATATTTCCATTTCTCGTAAACATACGTCCCATGCATAGAGACAAAAAAATATCATTCATATGGTTTGAACACCTGGTAACCGACATTCACAATATGCATATAAGAATATCCCCATCATTCCGGGATCCTCCTTCAGACATGATATAAATTTCGAATTTCTAAAGCATCCGGTACTTTGGATGGGGCTTGTTGGGCCCGATAGATCTATCCTTAGGATTCGCGTCAATTAGGGTGTCTGTTCCCTAATTCTTAGATTACTAGACTTAATAAAAAGGGGCATATTCGATTTCGATCATTCAACCATATAATGTAGTTTCAATTACTTGTGTCTATTTCGTAAAACAGTTATAAAAACATCACATGTATTCTCAGTCCCAAAAATATATATTGCAAAAGCATTTAAAAAGGGATTAATGAAACTCACAATCCAATATTTTGTAGTAAAAAGATTCATACGACGAAACTGAACAATGCAGGGTTGGCCTCGGATCCACGAACCTATACCAAGTATATGTATATTAACACATATAATTGTAATCAGACAAATTTATATATATTTAATGATATAAATTTTATATTAAATTATATAGGTTTCCTTAATAAAGTAAATATATTCATTTTTTTATATATATATATAAAAATATTACTATTATTAAGTGATATGTATTGAGTATAGTTTTTAGTAGTTGTTTGATAAATTAATTAAAAGGTGATATTATCTTTTACTAATAATTATAGTAAGTGCTTTTAATAATAATAATAATTATAGTAATAATAACGATAATAATAAAAAATGTTTAGTTGTATTATTTTCATAACATTAGATTTTTATAACTATTTATAAAATAATAATTTTAATAATAATAATAATCTTAAAATCATATTAATACTAATAATTATAATAACTATAATAATAATATTACTTATAATACATATGCAAATGATACTAATAATAATCATGATATCAATAATAACAATAAATATAACAATAATAATAATACTACCTTAAGAGAATTGATAATCCTCAAAAAGAATGAAACTGTCACTCCCTGGGATTGAACCCGCGACCTCTCGAAACCCCAAAACCCACATAAACCATCCATTCGCATGTTCCTTTCTGATTTTACTCACTTAGATAAATATATAAACCCGTATACTTCATTTCGGGCCACTTAGAATAATCAAAATATAAGCCCAACAATTAGTGCTAAAACCATTTTAATAACTCTCGGCCCAAACACCAACTGTGAATGATCCACAAGATGATTTTAGGAGGGTTCGGTTTTTTTTAAAAAAAAAAAATTGTATTTATCTTTACGTCAACATCCATTATCCATTATCATCCTAATACCGTTCATCATTATCATCCTCACAATCGTCTTCATTATCATCATCACACAAACTCATCGCCAAATCATATCATCATCATTCTCATCGGATTCACCATCATCGTTGTATCTCCAAAACAGAAAACGCGATAGTGGCAACAACAACAACAGCTCATCATCATCACATCATCGTACTTCGTCGTTGTAACAGGATATGGAAACGAGAATAGCAGCTGCAGCAGAAAAAATATAAAACATCGAACAGTTTGGTTGGTCTAGGTTTTGAACGAGAAAAATAGACATAATCAAGAAAATGGGTTTGATGATTGTGAAGGTGACCCGAGAATTTATGGTGCCTGTTGTGTGGAGTTTTGAACGCAAAAAGAAAAGAAAAAAAATAATATATATATATATATATATATATATATATATATATATATATTACACGGTGTTGGTGATAGCGGTTGTGATGGTGGATGGTGGTCATCATGGTGGGGTTGTTGTTCGACTGCAATAAAAAAAAAACAGAAAGAAAGTGCAGCAGCAGCTGCAGGTTTCATTGCTTAACATAAAATGGCGGTTTTCAAGTTTTTCGAAAAATTGAAGAGAGAGAGAGAGTAAGAGAGATAGAGAGAGATTGACATAGGTATCATGGTGGTTTGTGGTTGTTTAGGTGGCTCACGGTGGTGATTCCCTGACGGTGGTGGTTCACGAAGAGGGTGAGGGTGAAGAGTGGTTCGATGATGTTTAGTTGATGATAGGTTCGGTTGTGGGTTCGGGTGATAATGGTGAGGGTAGTAAATGAAGACCATGGTGGTTTATGGTGACAACTATGGTGGTTGGGGGTGGCAGCAGTGATGATAGGTGATGGCTCGAGAGGTGGTGATGGTTGAGGCAAAACATGTGTGTGTATAGATCATATACATATCATACACATATATAATGATAATATATTTATAATAATAACTAATAATAATAATAATTAATAGCAATAATATCCTAATGATTCTCAATCACCATTCACGGATCTTTTTAGTATACTATAGCCATCATCCACTATCTAATTGATATATTTAATTAGGGTATTATGTCGTACCCCTTGTTAAACAGTTACGGATAAAAGTGTTCCTAAAAAATCCCAAACTTTTAGATTAAGTATAACTAATTATTTCACTCATTAACTGTTTGAAACCTGATCAAAAAGGTTCGGTAATTATTTATTTTCTGTACCAAATAATATGTACGGAGTACTAAAATTTAAACTAAAAAGATAAAAATATTTTTGACAAATTCTAAAATCTTCGAAATCAATTTACAGTCCAACTTTTATCTTAATCATTCATGAACATGTATTATATCTATATTAAAACTAACGAAATGTCAACCGAGTGTCACTGACGTTTACTGATTAGGCTCGAAATCAATTATTTTTAATATATTCTCTTTCTATATGCAAACAGTTTTTAAATATCAAATTTTAACTACTAAAATAAATATATTATATATTTTTAAACAATTAGATTTAATATAATTTTATATATATATACAAGAAATATTTATATATACATATATATACATATCTATATAATCATAATAGTAGTTTTCATTACATCACATATTACTTTACATATTTATTTCTAATATTTAAATTATATTTTATAATTTCGATTTATTAGATATACTTACATTTATAAATATATATACATATTTATTTACAAACAATTGTTCGTGAATCGTCAGGGATAGTCAAAGGCCAATTGAATATATGAAACAGTTCAAAATTTTCGAGACTCAACATTATAGACTTTGCTTATCGTGTCAAAATCATATAAAGATTCAGGTTTAAATTTGGTCGAAAATTCCCGGGTCATCACATTTTCTCAGTTAACCGGTTTGTAAAGTGGACTTTCCAAACCCCTTTGTTCAGATACCCGGTTTGTAATGTGGACTTTTCAAACCCCTTATTTCTGAAAACCGGTTTGAATTCCCCACTTTCCACACCGGTTTTAAAACCGGTCTGAGCTTTCCAAACCCCTACCTTTGCAAACCGGTTTTAAAACCGGTTTGCAAGGTCCATAAAACCGGTTTGGATTGTCCGTTTTTGTAGTAGTGCATATTTGTGTAGTGAGTACTATTTTCAGTTGCAACATAATATTGTGATGCATTTACTTGTTTACTTTTGTTGCAGTATCTGAAAGACCAGAGGCTTCCTCCAATGACATTTATACCCCTTCACTCAGTCCGAGTAAAGCCAGTTTACGAGAAGCTGCGTGCTTTAGGAGGAACTGCAAGACTTATCTTTGATGTCATCCAGTATCCTTATGTGCTTTAATGTTTACTTTCACTTAATCATGAATAGCTATTACATAAAATTGTTTACTTAACAATAACAGATTTGACCCAGTATTGGATAAGGCTATCTTATTTGCTGTTGGGAATACTTTAGTCTGTGATGAACTTGATGAGGCCAAGCGTTTGAGTTGGACTGGAGAGAGATTCAAAGGTAAAACATCGTATTTTGTTTTTCGTTTGGAGAATGATGATCTTAACTTTGTCTCTAAGTAAGACTTCGAATATTGTTTTTAGTTGTTACCGTTGATGGAATTTTATTGACAAAGGCTGGTACCATGACTGGTGGTACAAGTGGTGGAATGGAAGCCAGGTCACATAAATGGGATGATAAGAAGATAGAAGGTTAGTTTAGACCAATTCTAACGCGGCGTCAAATTGGCCAGCTTCAACTGAGTTGGACGTATTTGACGCCCCTGACGCCATTAACGAGGCGTCAGATTCTGACGCGTGGGGGCGTCAGTTGGTAATTTGACGGGTGGGCAGGGTATTGTCAGGGACGCGTGTCAGCTCCTGGTTGGCCCTCGAATTCAACGGATATATATCCGTTTGAATTTAACTTTTTCTTTTTTTTTAAATCTGAAAATTAAATAATTTTTATCCTATATAATAAATCTAAATCTTCATTTTTTTTATTCATCTTCTACAATAAAATAAATAAACTAGTGGACCCTATTTAAATTTGACACACTCTACTTGACATTTTGGGTTATTGGGGGTTAAATCTTGACATTGTCCTGTCACAGTCACCTTACACTTTTTGGGCCAAAAAGTGCACATTTGCATGTGACTTTGGGTTAGGAATAGTCTTAGCAATTTACATGAGTTTTACTAGTCTTCGTGTGGCACACTTACACATGCCGTATTATCTTTATTAGGTCTCAAAAAGAAAAAAGACGGTTTGGAAGCTGAGTTACAAGAACTCGGGTCAATAAGAGATATGCAGTTAAAGGAGTCTGAAGCATCTGGGAAGATCAGTAGGCTTGAGAAGAAGATTCAGTATGCAGAGATTGAAAAGGTTAGTTAAGTAATTTACCTGAGTTTTGCTAGTCTTTGTGTTTACTTCCATTTTAATGCTTTGTTATCTTCTCGTTTTGTTTTGATACAGAAAAATATGGAGGAGAAACTATCGAAATTGATAGTGGAATACAGTAATATTGTAAAACAAATTGGCTATATCGAACCTGAACTTCATAAGGTGATTTTGCCACAATTAAGTAATTTTGTTTACTTTGTAATATGCATTGAACTGACATGGAAGGGCTTTATTGTAATTTTGCAGATCAAAGAAAATATATCTTCTCGACAAGTCGACAACGCAAAGTATTATCACTGGAGAAAAGGATTAATGAAATTGTTGATAAGATTTACAAAAGGTTCAGTGAGTCGGTTGGGGTAGAAAATATCCGTGAGTACGAAGAGAATCAGCTTGCTGCTGCCCAGGAGTTGGCTGAGGAAAGGCTTAACTTACACAATCAGCAGTCAAAGTTAAAATACCAGTACGTGTATTAAATACTTTTTTGCAAGTTAATTTTTTTCATTAATCTAAGTTAATGCATTATATTATACTATGAAGATTTTATTTATTTATTATGTAGAAAGTGTCACTTAATCGTGGTCCTAAGTACTAGGTTATTTTGTATTAAGACCATATTTATACAGTTTTTGGTGTTTTGGTACTCAAATAATTTTATGTGAAAAATCTCTGATTTCAGGCTTGAGTATGAGGAAAAGAGGGACATGGGTGCACGCATTGTTAAGCTGGAATCATCACAGAATGAACTAAAAAATGCTTTGGTTGAGGTTGATGAGAGAGAAGCCGAACTTAAATCTACTATAGAGAATGCCACCGCTGAGATCGATACATTGAAAGATGAAATACAAGGCATGTTTTCAGCTCCCCTTTTTCTCCATCCCAAAATAAAGTTGCATCGTAGGTTGTTATCTAATTATGTACTACATTAATATAAGTTGTGATGGTTATAATTTCTACCTATTCTAGAGTGGAAGTCACAATCAGAAGTGTGTGATAAGGAGATGAAAGAATGGAAACTAAAGATCTCTGCTGCTACCACAAACATAACAAAGCATAATAACAGGATAGATACTAAGGTTAGTTGTTTTTCGAAAGGAAAGTAACCATATTTGTTACTTTAGCTGCATACTTATAACATTATTACCGTTTCATTTTTTGTTTCCAGAAAAATCTAATCACACAACTAGATTCGAAGAAACAAGATATTCTTGAGAAGTGTGAATTAGAGCAAGTTAGCCTTTTAACTGGAACTGATGCGATGGATATTGATTCAGCATCAGGGCCAGTGTACGATTTTGATCAACTGAACAGAACACTTCGGAATAACATGAGACCTGCGGAAAGGGAGAAACACGAGGCAGAGTTTAAGCATAAAATTGGAAGCATAGTATCGGAAATTGACCGAACTGCCCCCAACTTAAAAGCTCTAGATCAGTATGCAGCTTTACAAGGGAAGGAGAGAGAAGCAAGCAAAGAGTTTGAAGAAGCCAGGGACGAAGAGACTCGGATACGTGAACAGTTCGAATCTGTGAAGGCCCGAAGGTAACTTTTCATATTTTTTTTTTTTTTTGGAACATCAATTTTATTAAAAACAAAGACGAGACCCCCTAGCAAGGTACTAGGAAGGCCAAACGCCTAAATTACAACGAAAAAACAAAAGCTTTTTAAACCTTACAATGGCTTTTTAAGCCAATCATCCCATCTAATATTAAGTTTCCCTCTATTGTTGATCCAATTAAACGGAAAATTACAAATAGAATCGTAAACCAAATTCTTCTTTGCCTCTTGGGGATTGAAGATGGCGTTGTTTCGAAGCTTCCACATATGCCATAGTAAGCAAGGAATGACAACGTACACTTTCTTCCTTGTAGACGCATCTGAATGCCAAGTATTATACCAATTTATCCAATCATTCCAACCTTCAAATTGTGGTAACCTGATGTCAAGCCAAGTACTAATTTTGTGCCACAAATCCTTAGCAATGCAACAACCAAACAACACGTGATCTAAGGATTCAATGCAATTATCACAAAACACGCATTCAATCTTATCGATCTCTAACCCCCTCGCCGATAAATTAAGTCTCGTTGGGAGTCTATAAGCGACACACGCCACATGAAAACGTTGACTTTCTTAGGAAGAATTCTATTCCAAGAAAAGGAGTGGACCGTAACAGGAAGAGTGCATTCATCGTAATGAGCTCGAGTAGTACGTACCTCAAATAATCCATCTGAGTTAATGTTCCAGCTATATGAATCAGGACCTCAAATTACTTTTCATATTATACGTTATTTTAATCTCGTAGAATATGTAAACTTTCATGCAAAAAATTGTATTGATGTGCTGTTTGACTTATATTTACAGGCTTGCACGTTTTAATGAAGCGTTTGAGCATATAAAAAATAATATAGACATAATCTACAAGCAACTGACGAAGAGCAACACACATCCACTGGGTGGCACTGCACATTTAAATTTGGAAAATGACGATGAACCGTTTTTACATGGGATCCAGTTTACTGCTATGCCCCCTACAAAGCGTTTTCGGGGTATGGAGTTACTATCTGGTGGCGAGAAGACTGTTGCTGCACTTGCTTTACTTTTCTCCATCCATAGGTTTGCCTCTTAATATACTAATTACTGTTTAAATTCCAGAAAACTACTGAATATGTAACTAATGGTATCAATCTATTCAGAAACTTTGAACGAGTTAATGATGTTTACTAATATAATGTTGTTTTTCAGTTACAAGCCATCACCGTTCTTTATATTGGATGAGGTGGATGCAGCACTAGATAATCTAAATGTTGCTAAGGTTGCTGGATTTATTAGATCAAAATCGTGTGGAGGGAATCAGGAGGTTCCGGAAGGTAATGGTTTCCAGAGTATCGTGATCTCGTTGAAGGATACGTTTTATGACAAGGCTGAAGCTCTTGTTGGAGTTTTCAGGGACTCTGAAAGAGGGTAAGTCTCTTTTACCAAATGTTTATATCTTTGTTCTTATACAAATAAAAAGAAATACATTAGCTGAAAAAGTAACAAGCCAAATGGCTTATTATGCAAGTCCTAAACGGTTTAAATTTTATGTGTTTTTCCACTGCAGATGTTCAAGAACATTGACATTCAATCTTACTCAATATCGGGAGTCACGATAGGTTTGAAGATAGGTTCCATGTGCATCTGGCAAACATGTAGGTATTTGAGGACTTTAATTACTAGTAGATTTAGCTGAACTGTTTGATGGGAAAATAGTCACAACGGACAATCTACAAAGCGAAAACAAACCCGTTTGACCAATACTTTCCCGACCCGTATGAACCCGTGAGGATGCTAACAAACAAGCTATACCAAATACAACCCAAATCAGTAGCTAAACAATACCAAATCAGTAGCAAATCAGTAGCTAAGCAATAATCAAGCACACACAATACACACGAGACTTTTTACGTGGAAAACCCCTCAAAATCGAGAGTAAAAACCACGAGACTCGTAAGCCACTTAAACTTCACTATCATCAAAAAGGAGAACAATACAATAGGTCTTCTCTAGATCATCTAGAGGTATACAACATCATCATACTCTTGAACTACAACAATCAACAAGTATATGAACAATTAAAGACAAAAGAGGAATGATTTCACCCAAAAACTGCAGTCTGATCCAGAAGCTATAACTCGAGCTACAGACCTCTTTAGACGAATTCAACGGTTGAAAACCTTGGCACTGATGTCAGGAAGACACAGCCCAAATTTGATGAAGATCCAACGGTTAGATCTCCGGGGATCGTCTCTGTTCTGACCTACTATTTTCAAAAACGGGAATGAAATATCTCACTCTTTTTCTTTATCTCTCTGATCTCTCTTATGACGAAAATAGCTGCACACTTGAAATTTAAAATGCCCTAGAATGATTGACTAAGTCAATTAGCATCTTGGGCCTATTTTGTTGGGCTTTGGACATTGGGCTATAAGTTCCTCATTTTGGAAACCAAATAAAAACCCAACAAATCTCCCCCTTTCCAATTATGAGGAATGGATCGCCATCCCGGTGATCGAGCAACATACCTTGAACTTCTCACTTGCTAAAGCCTTTGTGAACATGTCGGAACCATTATCATCGGTATGAACTTTATCAAGTTCAAACGAACCATCTTCAAGACGTTCTCTAATCCAATGATACCGCACATCTATATGTTTTGTTCGCTTATGATACATAGAATTCCTAGCCAAATGAATCGCACTCTCATTATCACAAAGAACCACATATCGTGATTGCTTAAACCCAATGTCTTGTAGAAACCTTTTCATCCACAATAGTTCTTTGCACGCTTCTGTTGCTGCCATATACTCAGCCTCGGTTGTAGACAATGCAACACACTTTTGTAACCTTGATTGCCATGAAACTGCTCCCCCTGCGAAAGTCATCAAATATCCAGAAGTGGATTTCATGTTATCTTTGTTTCCTGCCATATCTGAGTCTGTATAACCAACAAGCATCGGCTCTCAATTTCCAAATGTGATACCCAACTTTGAAGTACCTCGTAAGTATCTCATAATCCATTTAACTGCTTCCCAATGCTTCTTACCCGGATTTGATATAAACCGACTAACAACACCTACCGTATGAGCTATATCAGGCCTAGTACACACCATAGCATACATCAAGCTACCAACCGCTGAAGCATATGGAACTTTTTCCATCTCCTCAACATCCTCCTTTGAAGTAGGGCAATCTCTATCTGTTAGCTTAAAGTTGGTAGTAAGAGGGGAACTAACCACTTTAGCATTCTTCATGTTGAACCTACTAAGCATCTTTTCAATGTATTGCTCTTGTGATATATGTAACGTCTTAGCACCTCTATCTCTAGAAATCCGAATGCCAAGAATCTGTTTTGCTGGCTCCAAGTCTTTCATAGCAAAAGACTTGCTCAATTCTCGCTTCAACTGTGCAATGCTTTTAATATTTTTACCAACAATCAACATATCATCAACGTATAACAACAATATGATGAAATCATCATCACCAAACCTCTGAAAGAAAACACAATGATCTGAAGTTGTCTTTCGGTAGCCTTGATTTCCTATAACCGACTCAAACTTCTTATACCACTGTCTCGGTGCTTGCTTCAACCCATATAGACTTTTCTGAAGTCTACAATAATTTTCTTTACCTTTAATCCGAAAACCTTCAGGTTGCATCATGTAGATTTCCTTATCTAAATCACCGTGAAGAAAAGCAGTTTTGACATCCATCTGTTCAACCTCAAGATCAAGACTAGCAGCTAACCCAAGAACCACTCGAATAGATCCCATCTTCACAACCGGTGAGAAAATCTCATCAAAATCAATACCCTTTTTCTGGCTGAATCCTTTAACGACTAACCTGTAGTGACCCGAACTTTTCCATGTTTATATATATTAATTGAGATTGATATTTACATGACTAAATGTTTTCAACGTGTTAAGCAATCAAACTTGTTAAGACTTGATTAATTGAAATAGGTTTCATATAGACAATTGACCACCCAAGTTGACCGGTGATTCACGAACGTTAAAACTTGTAAAAACTATATGATGACATATATATGATTATATATATAGTTAACATGATATTATGATAATCAAGTATCTCATTAGGTATTTTAACAATGATTTATATACATAAAATTGTGTTTATTGAATTAAGAAACTCGAAACGATATATATAACGATTATCGTTATAACAACGTCTTACTAATTACATATGAATCATATTAAGATATTGTTACACTATGTTTAATCATGATAAATGATAAGTAAACATGTCATTATGTATATTAACAATGAACTACATATGTAAAAACAAGACTACTAACTTAAGGATTTCGAAACGAGACATATATGTAACGATTATCGTTGTAACGACATTTAAATGTATATATATCATATTAAGATATATTAATATATCATAATATCATGATAATATAGTAATTTAACATCTCATTAGATATAATAAACATTGGGTTAACAACATTTAACAAGATCGTTAACCTAAAGGTTTTAAAACAACATTTACATGTAACGACTAACGATGACTTAGCGACTCAGTTAAAATGTATATACATGTTGTGTTTTGATATGTATTCTTACACTTTTGAAAGACTTCAAGACACATATCAAAGTACTTCTACTTAATAAAAATGCTTACAATTACATCCTCGTTCAGTTTCATCAACAATTCTACTCGTATGCACCCGTATTCGTACTCGTACAATACACAGCTTTTAGATGTATGTACTATTGGTATATACACTCTAATAATCAGATCTTAGCAGCCCATGTGAGTCACCTAACATATGTGGGAACCATCATTTGGCAACTAGCATGAAATATCTCATAAAATTACAAAAATGTGAGTAATCATTCATGACTTATTTACATGAAAACAAAATTACATATCCTTTATATCTAATCCATATACCAACGACCAAAAACACCTACAAACACTTTCATTCTTCAATTTTTTTCATCTAAGTGATCTATCTCAAGTTCTATCTTCAAGTTCTAAGTGTTCTTCATAAATTCCATAAGTATAGTTTCATAAAAATCAAGAATACTACCAAGTTTGCAAGTTTACTTCCAAGCTTTCTAATCCATTCCAAGTAATCATCTAAGATCAAGGAATCTTTGTTATTTATAGTAGGTTATCTTTCTAATTCAAGGTAATATTCATATTCAAACTTTGATTCAATTTCTACAACTATAACAATCTTATTTCGAGTGAAAATCTTACTTGAACTGTTTTCGTGTCATGATTCTGCTTCAAGAACTTTCAAGTCATCCAAGGATCCTTTGAAGCTAGATCTATTTTTCTCATTTCCAGTAGTTTTATCCAGAAAACTTGAGGTAGTAATGATGTTCATAACATCATTCGATTCATACATATAAAGCTATCTTATTCGAAGGTTTAAACTTGTAATCACTATAACATAGTTTAGTTAATTCTAAACTTGTTCGCAAACAAAAGTTAATACTTCTAACTTGACTTTTAAAATCAACTAAACACATGTTCTATATCTATATGATATGCTAACTTAATGATTTAAAACCTGGAAACACGATGAACACCATAAAATCGGATATACGCCGTCGTAGTGAAACCGGGGGCTGTTTTGGTTTGGATAATTAAAAACTATGATAAACTTTAATTTAAAAGTTGTTCTTCTGGGAAAATGATTTTTCATATGAACATGAAACTATATCCAAAAATCAAGGTTAAACTCAAAGTGGAAGTATGTTTTCTAAAATGGTCATCTAGACGTCGTTCTTTAGACTGAAATGACTACCTTTACAAAAATGACTTGTAACTTACATTTCCGACTATAAACCTATACTTTTTCTGTTTAGATTCATAAAATAGATTTCAATATGAAACCATAGCAATTTTATTCACTCAAAACGGATTTAAAATGAAGAAGTTATGGGTAAAACAAGATTGGATATTTTTGATCTTTTTAGCTACGGGAAATGTTTAACAAATCTATACAAATCATATCCTAGCTAACTTATATTGTATTATACATGTATTCTAATATATTATGTAATCTTGGGATACCATAGACACGTATGCAAATGTTTTGACATATCATATCGACCCATGTATATATATTATTTGGAACAACCATAGACACTCTATATGCAGTAATGTTGGAGTTAGCTATACAGGGTTGAGGTTGATTCCAAAAATATATATACTTTGAGTTGTGATCTAGCCTGAGACGTGTATACACTGGGTCGTGGATTGATTCAAGATAATATATATCGATTTATTTCTGTACATCTAACTGTGGACAACTAGTTGTAGGTTACTAACGAGGACAGCTGACTTAATACACTCAAATCTTTAAAACATAATAAAAATGGTTGTAATTATATTTTGATCATACTTTGATATATATGTACATATTTATATAGGTTCGTGAATCGATCCGTGGCCAAGTCTTATTTTCGAGGAAGGAAATATCTGTGAAAGTGAGTTATAGTCCCACTTTTAAAATCTAATATTTTTGGGATGAGAATACATGCAGGTTTTATAAATGATTTACAAAATAGACACAGGTACGTGAAACTACATTCTATGGTTGAATTATCGAAATCGAATATGCCCCTTTTTATTAAGTCTGGTAATCTAAGAATTAGGGAACAGACACCCTAATTGACGCGAATCCTAAAGATAGATCTATTGGGCATAACAAACCCCATCCAAAGTACCGGATGCTCTAGTACTTCGAAATTTATATCATATCCGAAGGGTGTCCCGGAATGATGGGGATATTCTTATATATGCATCTTGTTAATGTCGGTTACCAGGTGTTCAGCATATGAATGATTTTTATCTCTATGTATGAGATGTGTATTGAAATATGAAATCTTGTGGTCTATTGTTACGATTTGATATATATAGGTTAAACCTATAACTCACCAACATTTTTGTTGACGTTTAAAGCATGTTTATTCTCAGGTGAATACTAAGAGCTTCCGCTGTTGCAGACTAAAATAAGGACAAGATTTGGAGTCCATGTTTGTATGATATTGTGTAAAAACTGCATTCAAGAAACATATGTCGATGTAATATATTTCTATTGTAAACCATTATGTAATGGTCGTGTGTAAACAGTATATTTTAGATTATCATTATTTGATAATCTACGTAATGTTTTTAAAACCTTTATTGATAAAATAAAGGTTATGGTTGTTTTAAAAATGAATGCAGTCTTTGAAAAACGTCTCATATAGAGGTCAAAACCTCGCAACGAAATCAATTAATATGGAACATTTATAATCAATATGAACGGGACATTTCAGTTGGTATCAGAGCGTTGGTCTTAGAGAACCAGAAAATTTGCATTAGTGTGTCTTATCGAGTTTGTTAGGATGCATTAGTGAGTCTGGACTTCGACCGTGTTTTCTTTAAAAATGATTGCTTAACATTTTTGTTGGAAACTATATATTATTAACATGTAAATATTATGTGATATATTAATCTCTTAACATGTTTGATATTGTGTGATAGATGTCTACCTCTAGCACAAATCCCATTGACTCACCTAATAATAACGAAGAGTCGAATATATATTGACAAGATTCACAAGTTCCCGAAGAACCGAAAGAAGAGGAAACGGAACCGGAAGAAGAGGAACCAGAAGAAGAGGAACCAGAAGAAGAGGAACCGGAAGAAGAAGAGGTTCCGGAGGGGGGAATAGTAGGAACCACAGAAAATCGGTCAAATAAAAGAAAATCCTCAACCAATGGACCAAAGTTAATAATGGTCAATGGTGTTTCCGCTAAGGAAGCAAAATATTGGGAAAATTACCAATTTTCCGATGAATCGGATCCTGATGAGGATTCCGATGATGTTATAGAAATTACCCCGACCCAATTTAATGAGGCAAAAGAAAATAATAAGGGAAAAGGCATCAAAATAGAGAAATCTGATTCCGACCCCGATGAACTTTATATGTACCATCAACACCCGTATTTTCAATATCGTGACAATAACTCGGGAACCTCTAAACCACCAGGTTTTTCTAAACCAATGTGGAAAACGACGACTCGTATTAGAGGAACATCATATATCCCTAGAAGATTAGGAAAAAAGAACCAAGTCCGAAGAAGAAGAAACCAGTGATTCAGATTAGAGGGGTGTGAGCATGTTGTGTAATAAATGTATTGTAGTGTGCTTGTATTTTTATGTTCTATGTAAAAATTGCTTGTATTATTTGTTATTACGAATCTAATCCTTGTCTATTTTACAGTATAAAAACAAAATGGACGTTAAGGGTAGACAACCGAATATTTTAGAAGACCTACCAGAGGATATGATTGAGGAAATCTTGTCTAGAGTCGGTCAGAATTCATCAGCACATTTAGTTATGGCGAAATTAACTTGTCAAACATTTGAAAGACTTTCCAGAAATGCCTTAGTTTATAAAAGGCTTTCCTTTGATAGGTGGGGTATATCACATTGGGGAGACTTTAAGTTATGCCGTGTTTTCTTTAAAGCGTTAAATGCGGGGAACCCAAATGTAATTTTACGCTACGGGTTAAGAACCTATTTTGACTCAACATATCCCAACATAGGATTTCGTGAATTAGAAATGGCTTCTAACATGCAACATAAAGAAGCATGTTATGCTTACGGGTTAGTGATGTTCGCTTCTTACCAAAGTGAGAAAAAGAACATCGGATTGCAGCTTTTAAATAAAACTTTCCCACAAGTGACGGATTCAGTAGTTGGGGTGAGAAACAAGGTTTTTAGATTATTACGGGGCTGTTGGACATTACGAAACCCTCGTCCTTTTGACGACATTACAACATGCTGCCTAGCTAATGGTCATAACGGTTATTTTCCACAAGACCAAGGATGGAAAGTCATCTTAGTAAAACCAGAATGCATGACTTATTTCTGGACTTATGAATTACGTGTCTTTATTTCCTTTGCTGAATAACTTGCGTATTAACTAGATTTATCTTCAAAACTGTCCTGTATCATAGTGTACTATATTTCATGTTATATGTAATATAGCGAAGTTGTAAGTTTGAAGAATATTTGTATGTGATATATTATTATAATCAGTTTTTCATATGGAATTGTAGTAGTTGAATTGTATATTAGCTGCTAAGTATGAACTTAACGGGTAGGTAGTACCCGAATTTAAACTTATAAAACGCTAATATGAAGAAAAAGCTTTTATAAATGAGTTCATATTATGCTACGAGATACTATTGACTACTCTTAATATTCTGTATGATTAAATTGTTTCATTTGACTATTTTGAAGGAAATGGCACCGACTACTCGACACACCTTGAATATGAGCGAAGAGGAATTTCGTGCCTTTCTTGCTTCAAACATAGCCGCAGTACAGGCTGCGCTACATACCAACAATAACTCTGAATCTAGCAATACAGCTAACGGCGCAAGAAATCGTGTAGGATGCTCCTACAAGGAATTCACTGCCTGCAAACCTTCAGAATTTGATGGGACCGAAGGACCAATCGGATTGAAACGGTGGATCGAGAAAGTTGAATCGGTGTTTGCCATAAGTAAGTGTGCTGAAGGAGACAAAGTGAAGTACGCTACGCATACCTTCACAGGTATTGCGTTAACATGGTGGAATACCTATCTAGAGCAAGTGGGACAAGATGCTGCTTACGCGCTACCGTGGTCAGCATTCAAGCACTTGATGAACGAGAAGTACCGTCCCAGAAGCGAGGTCAATAAGCTCAAGTCAGAACTTAGAGGGTTACGAACACAGGGATTCGATATTACTTTGTACGAAAGACGATTCACGGAATTGTGCCTATTGTGTCCGAGAGCGTTCGAAGATGAGGAAGAGAAGATCGACGCGTTTGTGAAAGGGTTACCGGAGAGAATCCAAGAAGATATAAGTTCACACGAGCCTGCCTCCATACAAAAGGCATGTAGAATGGCTCACAAACTAGTGAACCAGATTGAGAGAAGAATTAAAGAACAGGCGGCCGAAGAGGCCAACGTGAATCTAGTCAAAAGAAAGTGGGAGGAAAATGGTGATAAGAGTCAGCAATACAACAACAACTATCCCAACAATAGCAACATCAATCGCAACAACAACAAACGGCACAACAACAACAACTACAACAATCATCCCAACAACAATAACAACCGCAACAACAACAACAACAACAATCAGAAGCAGCTATGCCAAAGGTGTGAAAAGTATCACTCGGGGTTCTGCACCAAATTTTGCAACAAGTGTAAAAGAAATGGTCATAGCGCGGCGAAGTGTGAGGTCTACGGACTAGGGGTTAACAGAACGAAAGGAACAAATGGTGTCGGAACGAGTAATGGCAGAGTAAGTAGTGTCGGAGCAAGTTATGCCAATGTAATTTGTTATAAATGTGGAAAACCGGGCCACATTATTAGAAATTGTCCGAACCAGGAGAACACGAATGGACAAGGCCGCGGAAGAGTTTTCAATATTAATGCGGCAGAGGCACAGGAAGACCCGGAGCTTGTTACGGGTACGTTTCTTATTGACAATAAATCTGCTTACGTTTTATTTGATTCGGGTGCGGATAGAAGCTATATGAGTAGAGATTTTTGTGCTAAATTAAGTTGTCCATTGACGCCGTTGGATAGTACATTTTTACTCGAATTAGCAAACGGTAAATTAATTTCAACAGATTATATATGCCGGAATCGAGAAATTAAACTGGGTAGCAAAATATTTAAGATTGATTTGATACCAGTAGAGTTAGGGAGTTTTGATGTAATAGTTGGCATGGACTGGCTGAAGGAGATGAAAGCAGAGATCGTATGTTACAAAAATGCAATTCGCATTGTACGAGAAGAAGGAGAACCCTTAATGGTGTACGGATAAAAGGGCAACACGAAACTACATCTTATTAGTAATTTGAAGGCACAAAAACTAATAAGAAAAGGTTGCTATGCTGTTCTAGCACACGTCGAGAAAGTACAAACTGAAGAAAAGAGCATCAATGATGTTCCCGTCGCAAAAAAATTTCCTGATGTATTTCCGAAAGAATTACCGGGACTACCTCCACATCGATCTGTTGAATTTCAAATAGATCTTGTACCAGGAGCTGCACCAATAGCTCGTGCTCCTTACAGACTCGCACCCAGCGAGATGAAAGAACTGCAAAGCCAACTGCAAGAACTATTAGAACGTGGTTTCATTCGACCAAGCACATCACCATGGGGAGCTCCTGTTTTGTTTGTCAAGAAGAAGGATGGTACATTTAGGTTGTGTATTGACTACAGAGAGTTGAATAAACTTACCATCAAAAACCGTTATCCACTGCCAAGAATTGACGACTTATTTGATCAACTACAAGGCTCGTCGGTTTATTCGAAAATCGATTTACGTTCTGGATATCATCAAATGCGAGTAAAGGAGGATGATATTCCAAAAACTGCTTTTAGGACGCGTTATGGTCATTACGAGTTTATGGTTATGCCGTTTAGATTGACTAACGCACCAGCTGTGTTCATGGACCCTATGAATCGAGTGTGTGGGCCATATCTTGACAAGTTTGTCATTGTTTTCATCGATGACATACTTATTTACTCAAAGAATGATCAAGAGTACGAAGAACATTTGAGAAAAGTGCTAGAAGTATTGAGGAAAGAAAAACTGTACGCTAAGTTTTCAAAGTGTGCATTTTGGTTGGAAGAAGTTCAATTCCTCGGTCACATAGTGAACAAAGAAGGTATCCAGTTGGACCCGAAAAAGATCGAAACCGTTGAAAAGTGGGAAACCCCAAAAACTCCGAAGCATATACGTCAATTTTTAGGATTGGCTGGTTACTACACAAGATTCATCCAAGATTTCTCCAAAATAGCAAAACCCTTGACTGCATTAACGCATAAAGGGAAGAAATTTGAATGGAAGGATGAACAAGAGAAGGCGTTTCAGTTATTGAAGAAAAAGCTAACTACGACACCTATATTGTCATTGCTTGAAGGGAATGATGATTTTGTGATTTATTGTGATGCATCAAAGCAAGGTCTCGGTTGTGTATTAATGCAACGAACGAAGGTGATTGCTTATGCGTCAAGACAATTGAAGATTCACGAGCAAAATTATACAACTCACGATTTGGAATTGGGTGATGTTGTTTTTGCATTAAAGACTTGGAGGCATTATTTATATGGGGTCAAAAGTATTATATATACCGACCACAAAAGTCTCCAACATATATTTAATCAGAAGCAACTAAATATGAGACAACGCAGGTGGATTGAACTGTTGAATGATTATGATTTTGAGATTCGATACCACCCGGGGAAGGCAAATGTGGTAGCTGACGCTTTGAGTAGAAAGGACAGAGAACCTATACGGGTAAAAGCTATGAATATAATTATTCGTACTAACCTTACTACTCAAATAAAGGAGGGGCAACAGGGGGTTGTAAAAGAAGTAAAGTTGAAGAATGAGATACCCAAAGGATCAGAGAAACATCTTAATATTCGGGAAGACGGAACCCGATATAGGGCTGATAGAATTTGGGTACCAAGGTTTGGAGATGTGAGAGAAATGGTACTTAAAGAAGTACATAAAACCAGATATTCAATACATCCCGGAGCGGGGAAGATGTATAAAGATCTCAAGAAACACTTTTGGTGGCCGGGTATGAAAGCCGATATTGCTAAATATGTAGGAGAATGTTTGACGTGTTCTAAGGTCAAAGCTGAACATCAGAAACCATCAGGTCTAATACAACAACTTGAAATCCCGGAATGGAAATGGGAAAACATTACCATGGATTTCATTACTAAATTGCCAAGGACTGCAAGTGGTTATGATACTATTTGGGTAATAGTTGATCGTCTCACCAAGTCAGCACACTTCCTGCCAATGAGAAAAGATGACAAAATAGAGAAGTTGGCGCGATTGTATTTGAAGGAGGTTGTCTCCAGACATGGAATACCCGTCTCTATTATCTCTGATAGGGATGGTAGATTTGTTTCAAGGTTCTGGCAGACGTTGCAACAAGCATTGGGGACTCGTCTAGACATGAGTACTGCCTATCATCCACAAACTGATGGACGGAGCGAAAGGACGATACAAACGCTTGAAGACATACTACGAGCATGTGTTATTGATTTCGGAAACAGTTGGGATCGACACCTACCTTTAGCAGAATTTTCCTACAACAACAGTTATTATTCTAGTATTGAGATGGCGCCGTTTGAGGCACTTTATGGTAGAAAGTGCAGGTCTCCGATTTGTTGGAATGAAGTGGGGGATAGACAGATTACGGGTCCGGAGATAATACAATAAACTACAGAGAAAATCATCCAAATTCAACAACGATTGAAAACTGCCCAGAGTCGACAAAAGAGCTACGCGGACAGTAAAAGAAAAGATATAGAGTTTGAAATTGGACAAAATGGTCATGCTTAAGGTTTCACCTTGGAAAGGCGTTGTTCGATTTGGTAAACGGGGGAAACTAAATCCAAGGTACATTGGACCATTCAAGATTATAGATCGTGTCGGCCAACTGGAGCTACCTCAACAACTCGCGGCTGTACATAACACTTTCCACGTCTCAAATTTGAAGAAATGTTTTGCTAAAGAAGATCTCACTATTCCGTTGGACGAAATCCAAATCAATGAAAAACTTCAATTCATTGAAGAACCCGTCGAAATAATGGATCGTGAGGTTAAAAGACTTAAGCAAAACAAGATACCGATTGTTAAGGTTCGATGGAATGCTCGTAGAGGACCCGAGTTCACCTGGGAACGTGAAGATTAGATGAAGAAGAAATACCTGCATCTATTTCCAGAAGATTCGTCAACACCTTCAACAGCTTAAAATTTCGGGCCGAAATTTATTTAACGGGTAGGTACTGTAGTGACCCGAACTTTTCCATGTTTATATATATTAATTGAGATTGATATTTACATGACTAAATGTTTCCAACGTGTTAAGCAATCAAACTTGTTAAGACTTGATTAATTGAAATAGGTTTCATATAGACAATTGACTACCCAAGTTGACCGGTGATTCACGAACGTTAAAACTTGTAAAAACTATATGATGACATATATATGATTATATATATAGTTAACATGATATTATGATAATTAAGTATCTCATTAGGTATTTTAACAATGATTTATATACATAAAATTGTGTTTATTGAATTAAGAAACTCGAAACGACATATATAACGATTATCGTTATAACAACGTCTTACTAATTACATATGAATCATATTAAGTATTGTTACACTATGTTTAATCATGATAAATGATAAGTAAACATGTCATTATGTATATTAACAATGAACTACATATGTAAAAACAAGACTACTAACTTAAGGATTTCGAAACGAGACATATATGTAACGATTATCGTTGTAACGACATTTAAATGTATATATATCATATTAAGATATATTAATATATCATAATATCATGATAATATAGTAATTTAACATCTCATTAGATATAATAAACATTGGGTTAACAACATTTAACAAGATCGTTAACCTAAAGGTTTCAAAACAACATTTACATGTAACGACTAACGATGACTTAACGACTCAGTTAAAATGTATATACATGTTGTGTTTTGATATGTATTCTTACACTTTTGAAAGACTTCAAGACGTATATCAAATTACTTCTACTTAACAAAAATGCTTACAATTACATCCTCGTTCAGTTTCATCAACAATTCTACTCGTATGCACCCGTATTCGTACTCGTACAATACACAGCTTTTAGATGTATATACTATTGGTATATACACTCTAATAATCAGCTCTTAGCAGCCCATGTGAGTCACCTAACACATGTGGGAACCATCATTTGGCAACTAGCATGAAATATCTCATAAAATTACAAAAATATGAGTAATCATTCATGACTTATTTACATGAAAACAAAATTACATATCCTTTATATCTAAATCATATACCAACGACCAAAAACACCTACAAACACTTTCATTCTTCAATTTTCTTCATCTAAGTGATCTCCCTCAAGTTCTATCTTCAAGTTCTAAGTATTCTTCATAAATTCCATAAGTATAGTTTCATAAAAATCAAGAATACTACCAAGTTTGCAAGTTTACTTCCAAGCTTTCTAATCCATTCCAAGTAATCATCTAAGATCAAGGAACCTTTGTTATTTACAGTAGGTTATCTTTCTAATTCAAGGTAATATTCATATTCAAACTTTGATTCAATTTCTACAACTATAACAATCTTATTTCGAGTGAAAATCTTACTTGAACTGTTTTCGTGTCATGATTCTGCTTCAAGAACTTTCAAGTCATCCAAGGATCCTTTGAAGCTAGATCTATTTTTTTCATTTCCAGTAGTTTTATCCAGAAAACTTGAGGTAGTAATGATGTTCATAACATCATTCGATTCATACATATAAAGCTATCTTATTCGAAGGTTTAAACTTGTAATCACTAGAACATAGTTTAGTTAATTCTAAACTTGTTCGCAAACAAAAGTTAATCCTTCTAACTTGACTTTTAAAATCAACTAAACACATGTTCTATATCTATATGATATGCTAACTTAATGATTTAAAACCTGGAAACACGATGAACACCATAAAATCGGATATACGCCGTCGTAGTGAAACCGGGGGCTGTTTTGGTTTGGATAATTAAAAACTATGATAAACTTTGATTTAAAAGTTGTTCTTCTGGGAAAATAATTTTTCATATGAACATGAAACTATATCCAAAAATCAAGGTTAAACTCAAAGTGGAAGTATGTTTTCTAAAATGGTCATCTAGACGTCGTTCTTTCGACTGAAGTGACTACCTTTACAAAAACGACTTGTAACTTACATTTCTGACTATAAACCTATACTTTTTCTGTTTAGATTCATAAAATATATTTCAATATGAAACCATAGCAATTTGATTCACTCAAAACGGATTTAAAATGAAGAAGTTATGGGTAAAACAAGATTGGATATTTTTGATCTTTTTAGCTACGGGAAATGTTTAACAAATCTATACAAATCATATCCTAGCTAACTTATATTGTATTATACATGTATTCTAATATATTATGTAATCTTGGGATACCATAGACACGTATGCAAATGTTTTGACATATCATATCGACCCATGTATATATATTATTTGGAACAACCATAGACACTCTATATGCAGTAATGTTGGAGTTAGCTATACAGGGTTGAGGTTGATTCCAAAAATATATATACTTTGAGTTGTGATCTAGCCTGAGACATGTATACACTGGGTCGTGGATTGATTCAAGATAATATATATCAATTTATTTCTGTACATCTAACCGTGGACAACTAGTTGTAGGTTACTAACGAGGACAGCTGACTTAATACACTCAAATCTTTAAAACATAATAAAAATGGTTGTAATTATATTTTGATCATACTTTGATATATATGTACATATTTATATAGGTTCGTGAATCGATCCGTGGCCAAGTCTTATTTTCGAGGAAGGAAATATCTGTGAAAGTGAGTTATAGTCCCACTTTTAAAATCTAATATTTTTGGGATGAGAATACATGCAGGTTTTATAAATGATTTACAAAATAGACACAGGTACGTGAAACTACATTCTATGGTTGAATTATCGAAATCGAATATGCCCCTTTTTATTAAGTCTGGTAATCTAAGAATTAGGGAACAGACACCCTAATTGACGCGAATCCTAAAGATAGATCTATTGGGCCTAACAAACCCCATCCAAAGTACCGGATGCTTTAGTACTTCGAAATTTATATCATATCCGAAGGGTGTCCCGGAATGATGGGGATATTCTTATATATGCATCTTGTTAATGTCGGTTACCAGGTGTTCAGCATATGAATGATTTTTATCTCTATGTATGAGATGTGTATTGAAATATGAAATCTTGTGGTCTATTGTTACGATTTGATATATATAGGTTAAACCTATAACTCACCAACATTTTTGTTGACGTTTAAAGCATGTTTATTCTCAGGTGAATACTAAGAGCTTCCGTTGTTGCATACTAAAATAAGGACAAGATTTGGAGTCCATGTTTGTATGATACTGTGTAAAAACTGCATTCAAGAAACATATGTCGATGTAATATATTTCTATTGTAAACCATTATGTAATGGTCGTGTGTAAACAGTATATTTTAGATTATCATTATTTGATAATCTACGTAATGTTTTTAAAACCTTTATTGATAAAATAAAGGTTATGGTTGTTTAAAAAATGAATGCAGTCTTTGAAAAACGTCTCATATAGAGGTCAAAACCTCGCAACGAAATCAATTAATATGGAACGTTTATAATCAATATGAACGAGACATTTCATAACCTAGCTTTGTAACTTGGTTGTGAAGTAAGCTCATCTGTCTTCACTTTGAATACCATTTGTTTCTCAAAACTCTCTTGCCTTTAGGTAACTTCATCAGCTCATAAGTATTATTCTCATGCAAAGAATTCATCTCATCTTGCATAGCTTCACCCCACTCTTTCTTATGCTCATCTTTCATTGCTTCTGAATAACATTCTGGCCCTCCCCCATCAGTAAGTAGTACATATTCATCAGCAGAATATCTAACAGAAGGATGACGATCTCGGGTAGACCGCCTAAGTGGGACAAATGAGGGAATATCTGGTACTGGAATCTCTACCTGCTCCGGAGCATCATTATCATCAGTACCATGTTCATTATCATGAACATCATCATCAACATGTGAATCAACATGTTGTGGAGTAACCAGATCCAAATCAGCAAGATCGACATTATGTTGAGGAACTGACTCTTTCTTCTCAACATCTTTCAACATTTGATCTTCTGAAAAAACAACATCTCGGCTTCGTACAAGTTTCTTTTGAACTGGATCATATAACCTGTACCCAAAATCATCTTCACCATAGCCGAGAAATACACATGGCTTAATCTTCATATCAAGCTTTGACCTTTCATCTTTGGGAACATGAACAAATGCTTTACATCCAAAAACTCGTAAATGACGGTAAGAAACATCTTTGTCGCTCCAAACCCTGTTAGGAACATCAAAACGCAAAGGTACACAAGGGGTTAGATTAATAATATGAACTGCCGTATTTAAAGCCTCACCCCAAAAGGAATCAGACAACCCTGCATATGAAAGAAAATATCTAACTCTCTCAACCAAAGTTCTGTTCATCCTCTCTGCTAAGCCATTCAACTGAGATGTCTTTGGTGGAGTCTTTTGATGCCGAATACCATTCTCCTTACAATAAGCATCAAATCTGCCAATGTATTCACCGCCGTTATTAGTCCGAATACACTTGAGTTTCTTCCCTGTTTGCCTTTCAACCAGTGCATGAAATTCCTTAAACTTCTCAAATACTTGATCTTTTGACTTTAAGGTGTAAACCCACACCTTCCTGGAATGATCATCAATGAATGTAACAAAGTAGGAACATCCACCAAGTGTTCTAGTCTTCATAGGCCCACAAACATCCGAATGAACTAGATCAAATACATTCTCCATTCGAAAAGAAGAATGACTCTTAAACACAACTCTGGTCTGTTTCCCTGCCAAACAGTGAGAACACTTACTCAAATCAATACCACTAACACTTGACAACACATTCTTCTTGAACAAGATAGACATTCCCTTTTCACTCATGTGGCCAAGTCTTTTATGCCACAAATCAGTAGAGTCAACATTGTCCACTGCATTGACAATGTTCTGGATGATCTTCGGACGCGTAATGTATAATTTTGAGTCTTTCTTGCCTCTTCCCACTATCATAGAACCAAGAGTTAGTTTCCAAATACCATTACCAAAACCGCTATGATAACCATCATCATCAAGAATGCCTATTGTAATGACATTAAGTCTCATATCCGGAACATGTTTTACATTATGCAAAACCAACTCCATTCCCGTGTCAAATTTCAAACAAACATCTCCAACACCAATGATCTTTGATAACCCGGCATTACCTATCCTAGCAAATCCATAGTCACCCGAAGTGTAAGATGAGTAGTGGTCTCTACATGTTGCAACATGACATGTAGCACCACTATCAAAAATCCAACTCGTGTCATCATGAGTAAGATTGATCATATCATAATCAATACAAACAAAGAACTCATCCGCGATAGCATTAACTTCAACCTTATCATCACCACCATCACTTTTCTTTTGTTTATTCTTGTCGTATGCTTTTTTCTTCTCGTTCTTTAACTTTGGACAATACCACTTCGTGTGCCCCTTTTCATGACAATTATAACACTCAACATTAGCAAATTTACCTTTGCGTGAGCTGCTACGATGATTGTCTCTTTTACCCTGACCTCTACTATGACTTCTTCCCCGCGTTTCTGTGACCAAGATATCTGACTGTGAAGAGGAACCTTGTGACTTTCTTCTCATCTCTTCATTCAAAATACTACCCTTAGCCAATTTCATGGTGATAGTACCATTCGGTGCAGAGTTGGACAAAGATGTCCTAAAATTCTCCCAAGAGTCCGGTAATGTACCAAGTAACCAAAGACCCTGAATCTCATCCTCAAACTTGATACCCATACCTGCAAGCTGATCTATAATACCCTGATATGCATTTAGGTGATCTGTAATAGGAGTCCCATCATGATACTTCAAAGCCATCATCTGCTTAATTAAGAACAACTTGTTATTCTTAGTCTTTCGTTCATATAACTGCTCAAGCTTTTTCCATAAGGCTTTAGCATCAGTCTCCCCAGTAATATGATTCACAACATTATCATCAACCCACTGCCGAATATACCCACATACTTGTCTATGCAAAATTTTTCATTGAGCATCAGATTTTTTCTCAGGTTTATCCTCAGTAAAAACAAGCAAATAATAATCTTTCACATAAAGAAGATCCTCCATCTTGCCTTTCCAAACATGATAATTTGAACCATTTAAACTAATCATTTTACTTGTATTAGCTTCCATCTTTCACACAAGTCAATCAAAAAACCTTAAGCTCTAGATACCAATTTGATGGAAAAATAGTCACAACGGACAATCTACAAAGCGGAAACAAACCCGTTTGACCAATACTTTCCCGACCCGTATGAACCCGTGAGGATGCTAACAAACAAGCTATACCAAATCCAACCCAAATCAGTAGCTAAGCAATAATCAAGCACACACAATACACACGAGACTTTTTACGTGAAAAACCCCTCAAAATCGAGAGTAAAAACCACGGGACTCGTAAGCCACTTAAACTTCACTATCATCAACAAGGAGAACAATACAATAGGTCTTCTCTAGATCATCTAGAGGTATACAACATCATCATACTCTTGAACTACAACAATCAACAAGTATATGAACAATTAAAGACAAAAGAGGAATGATTTCACCCAAAAACTGCATTCTGATCCAGAAGCTATAACTCGAACTACAGACCTCTTTAGACAAATTAAACGGTTGAAAACCTTGGCACTGATGTCAGGAAGACACAGCCCAAATTTGATAAAGATCCAACGGTTAGATCTCCGGGGATCGTCTCTGTTCTGACCTGCTATTTTCAAAAACGGGAATGAAATATCTCACTCTTTTTCTTGATCTCTCTGATCTCTCTTATGACCAAAATAGCTGCACACTTGAAGTTTAAAATGCCCTAGAATGATTGACTAAGTCAATTAGCATCTTGGGCCTATTTTGTTAGGCTTTGCACATTGGGCTATAAGTTCCTCATTTTGGAAACTAAATAAAAACCCAACACTGTTTTGTGAATATGTGCAGGATTTGTTAGATTTCTTGTTTATTTGCACTATTTGGTAAACTTTAAACAAAGCAATTATATGTTGGTGCACATTTGAAATATGTCTGTAGGAAAACTAATTTGCTCACTCTGATATCTGGGTTGTTGGAAGCCAAAGCAAAAGCGGTCATTTGGAACCTTTTTTATTCTGTTTTATTTTAATTTTTTTAAAGCTAAATACAGTGAACTTTTCTCTTTTTGAACAAAAAAAAAAATAAAAAAAAAATCGTAGTAGTTGAGTGGCAAAAATCCTCATGTTGTTTGCGGGCCTGTATCCGTGAAAAAATCGGTGGAAGTTCGAATACTTGTGGGAGGTTTTTTTCAAGGTAGATGTATATGTATAATTAATATCGGTAAACACATTATGTGTTGGAGGTTTTATTAAATTCTTTCGTGTAGGGTAAAATAATCGATAGCCGGATAAATCACTGAATCGTGGTATCACTTTCCGAAAGTAATTATTCGACCCTTATAGCCTGGGTTACACGAATATCACTTTGGGATAAGACAGAGATTAAATTCTTGTTTTGGCAGAAACAAGAATTCCTTTTGCAGAAGAATATTTTTGGTGTTCGTAACTTGTGTGTATTTCTCATGCATATTGGTTAATATATTTATATACACCCTTAATCATGAAAGAGTCTTTTATTAAAATCAATTGGCCGATTGATTAATAAAAGTATCTTCTATAATATTCAAAAGTGGTTACAGGAAGAATATTTCTATAAACAAATATTATCACTTCCATCATTAAAGTAAAAGTTGTTACTTTTACAATAAACAAATATTATATTTTACAACTATCAAAGCATGAGTGATCACTTTATAATAAACAAGTATTATTCCTTCAACCACTAAAGCAAAAGTGGGTGCAAGAATAATTCTTCCGTAATCACTCAAAATTGTGTTAAGTGTTTTCTTACTGCTGTCTCTTAAGAACCAGCACTGCAAAAGGACCAGCAGCGCAAAAATCAGCAAACAGGACCAGCAGTGCAAAAGTCAGCATACAGGACCAGCAACGCAAAAGTCAGCATACAGGACCAGCAGCGCAGAGGAACCAGCAAACAGGACCAGCTGCGCAGAACAACCAGCACAGGGACCAGCTGCGCAGAACAACCAGCACAGGGACCAGCTGCGCAAAACAACCAGCACAGGGACCAGCTGCGCAGAACAACCAGCACAGGGACCAGCAATGCAAAACAACCAGCACAAGGACCAGCAATGCAGAACAACCAGCACAAGGACCAGCAATGCAGAACAACCAGCACAAAACACTTAGCCAAATTTCAGCTTACTAAGAAAACTTAGTACTGAAAACACTTAGTCAAATTTCAGGTAGACCAAGTCATGATAGTAAATAATGGAAAACCACTTTTGGGTCCGGGTAATCTATCACTTAATGGGTGTACACTCCGTACCTCCAAACCCATTTACAAGTGTAGATTAAAACCCAAAATTACACTAAATTTCCAACAATCCTCCCC
Organism: Rutidosis leptorrhynchoides; assembly: GCF_046630445.1. Classification (NCBI taxonomy): domain Eukaryota; kingdom Viridiplantae; phylum Streptophyta; class Magnoliopsida; order Asterales; family Asteraceae; genus Rutidosis; species Rutidosis leptorrhynchoides. Next base: position 94,706,616 of record NC_092338.1, on the reverse strand, counting down.
AATTTAGTGCAATTCGTTTCATGAGAATTAAACAAATTAAAACAAAACTCATGCATAAATGAAAATATCTTGAAGATTGAATTTTCACCTTAGTACATTACACATTCCAAATATTCGAGAATCGGGGTGTTCTAAGAATTGAACCCTTCAACCCATTTGAATAACTGAAAATAACATACACATAAGTTTTCAAATACTCTAAAGCTATCCTGACACTTTACAAGCCATGTGTCCATATCCATTCATGAATGTATCTAAAGCAAAAGTCCAAGCTTTGTTGAAGCGGCAAAACTTCACATTCACATAGGTAGTTCATTTCAGTCATGCACCTGCTATTGCACTTTTTCAAATAAACCATTAAGAAGCTAAACTTCATCCTCACCTTCAACAGGTCCGAGTACATACCTTACCTTGGGATGATACAAAATTTTGTACTCCAAATTTCTAAGTATAAGCCTTCCACATTGAATTCAACTTCTAATTTTTCATCAGAAGGGAATTGGGTATCTTATAATTAGAAATTTATGTAGACTTTAAACCCATCCCCACAGCAGACTTGTTCACCAAGTCTCTTGCCAATCCCTTCGTCAAGTGATCAGCTAAATTCTGTTGTGACCTTACGAACACTATAGAAATCACCCCATTCATGATGAGTTCACGAATCATGCTATGTCTGACACCTAAGTGTCTAGACTTTCCATTGTACATCTGGCTATAAGCCTTTGCCAATGTCGCAGCACTATCACAATGGATAGACATGGGTGCTATAGGTTTAGGCCATAATGGTATCTCATGGATCAAGTTTCTAAGCCATTCTGCTTCTTTACCAGCAGCAGCTAAAGCAACAAACTCAGATTCCATCGTTGAGTTGGTAATACATGTCTGCTTCTTAGAAGCCCATGAAATAGCACCTCCCCCAAGCAAGAACACCCAACCACTCGTTGAAGAATGATCTTCAATATTGGTTATCCAACTCGCATCAGAATATCCTTCTATTACCGAAGGAAACCCATTATAAGATAAACTATAGTCCATAGTTTTCTTCAAGTACTTCAGTACCCGCCTAATTGCTTGCCAGTGATGAGTACTAGGATTACTAGTATATCTACTCAGTTTTCCCACAGCAAAAGCAATATCCGGCCTTGTACAAGTCATGGCGTACATCAAACAGCCAATCACCTGAGAATACTCAAGTTGTGATACAGCTTCACCTTGATTAGGCATAAGCTTCTCACTTGGATCAACAGGGGTACTCACAGGATTACATTCAAAGCAATTGAACTTTTTCAACACCTTCTCAATATAATGAGATTGACAAATCGAAATTCCTTTGCTTTCACGTTTGATCCTAATGCCAAGGATAACGTCAGCCTCCCCCATATCTTTCATGGAGAATTTTGATGACAAAAATTCTTTTGTTAAATCAACCTGACTTTGGTCAGTCCCAAAGATTAACATGTCATCAACATATAGACAAATTATAACTCCTTTACCAGAATCATCAAATTTACTATATACACATTTATCTGCTTGGTTTAATTTAAAACCACTAGATAAAATCACTTCATCAAACTTTTGATGCCATTGCTTAGGTGCTTGTTTCAAACCATATAAGGATTTCACAAGTTTGCACACCTTGCCTTCATTTCCTGGCATGACAAAGCCCTGAGGTTGGTTCATATAAACCTCCTCATCCAATTCACCATTTAAGAATGCTGTCTTCACATCCATCTGGTGAATAACTAGATTGTGAATCGTAGCCAAAGCAATCAGCAGTCTAATGGTAGTGATACGTGCCACGGGAGCATAAGTATCAAAATAGTCAATTCCAGACTTTTGTCTAAAGCCTTGAATGACTAACCTTGCCTTGAACTTTTCAATAGTTCCATCCACCTTCATCTTCTTTTTGAAAATCCATTTGCAACCCAAAGGTTTGCAACCAGGAGGTAGATCAGCTAACACCCAAGTGTTATTGCCCATGATAGAATCTATCTCATCATTAATTGCCTCTTTCCAGAATGCAACATCCTGAGACCTCATTGCTTCATCATATGTTTTAGGATCATCATCAACATTGAAACAATACGAATATTGGGTAGAAACATCATCCCTAGAACCTTCAACTAAGTATAGTTGAAAATCTGGTCCAAATGATTTAGGTTTCCTTTTTCTTTTGCTTTTTCGAAGCTCAAGTGACTGATCAACAGCCTTTTCAGAGACTTCATCATTACAATCCTTATTGATTCCATTGTTACTTGGAATCATATCCTTTGGTCTAGGTATAGATGAAAATCGATTTTCATCAAAGATTGCATCCCTTGAATCAATCACAGAATTGATTGAGACAAACTCATTAGGCTCTATTACATAGAACCTATATGCCTTGGAATGTTCAACATATCCAACAAATATGCAATCTATACCTCTTTCACCTAAACTTTTCTTCTTGGGATCAGGTAGTCTTACAACCGCCCTACAGCCCCATACCCGAAGATAATTCAAGTTAGGTTTCCTTTTATTCCAAAGTTCATAAGGTGTAATCTTGTTTCTTTTGTTAGGAACTCTATTAAGCAAATAACAAGCTGTTAACATAGCTTCCCCCCAAAATCCTTCACTTAAACCCGAATAGGATAACATGGAATTAACCATTTCCTTAAGGACCCTATTCTTCCTTTCAGATATACCATTTTGTTGTGGAGTATAAGGAGCTGTGGTCTCATGGATAATACCAACGGATTGGAAATACGATTGGTTAATGTATTCACCTCCCCTATCTGTTCTAAGTCTTTTAATCAAAGCCTTTTGTTGTAATTCTACTTCAGTTTTAAATATTATAAATTTATCTAATGCTTCATCCTTAGTATGTAACAAATAAACATAGCAAAATCTAGAAGCATCATCAATAAAAGTCACAAAATATTTCTTGTTCCCTAAAGTAGGAGTAGCATGCAAATCACATAAATCACTATGTATTAATTCCAAAATTTCAGTATCACGATGTACATTTTGAAATGGTTTCTTAGTGATCTTTGTTAACATACACGTTTTACACTTTTCATTGTTCATGTCAAAGGCCGGTATTAATCCATCTTTAGACATATCTTGCATTCTTTTAAAGTGTACATGTCCTAGTCTAGCATGCCAAAGTGTAGAATTATTTATGCTAGAAGTAGATATAAAAGCAAAATTAACATTCAAGTGATTAATGTTAAGTCTAAACATTCTATTGCATAAATAACCAAAACCAACAAACATACCATGTTTTGACAAGACAAACTTATCAGATTCAATCACTTGTTTATAACCACAACAATTTAACACACTACTGGAAACCAAATTTTTTCTTATTTGTGGTACATGCAAAACATCAAACAAACAAATAGTTTTTCCAGAACTAAAACACAAATCCACACTTCCACGTCCATGAACAGAGGCTGTTGACTCATTTCCCATATGAAGAATTGATCCATCAGTCACGGACTCGTAAGTCTTGAACCAAAATCTATCCTTGCATACATGGGTGGTGGCTCCCGAGTCAACCCACCACGCGACATCATCTTCCTGCACAAAATAAGCCTCAGATATATATGAAACATAATAATTCTCATTTGAATTATTAAATATATTCTGACCTTTCGAGTTGTGGTTGTTTAAACCATTTCCCGAACCGCTTGTGCTAGATCCTTTGGCATTATTATTACCAAAAATAACCTTGCAATCCTTTTTCATGTGTCCAGTTTTACCACACTTCCAACAAGTCAATTTAGACTTCTTGTTCGGATTAGCCTTGTTATAACCTTGATGTTTACGTTTGCCCTTTTTGTCATTATTACTAGTGAACTTTTTATGTTCCACCATATTGACAACAGACGTACCAGCAACTTCGTTGCTCTTTGGCTTGTCATTATCCTGCAACCTGAGGGATTCCTCAATACGCAGATGACTACCCAACTCAACAAGAGTTAACTCCTCCTTCTTATGTTTCAAAGAATGTTTAAATTCTTTCCAAGATGGAGGTAGTTTATCAATTATGCTTGAGACTTGAATAGACTCATCCATGTTCATCTTATGTTGTGTGAATTGACCAAGTATACGAATGAGCTCATTGTATTGTTCCAAGACCGGTCTAGAATCGACCATCTTGTAATTATTAAAATTACTCACAAGGAACTTTTTACTAGAAGCATCCTCAGACATATACTTGGTTTCTAAACAGTCCCATAGTTCTTTAGAAGATTCAACATTTAGGTAAATATCAAAAAGGGAATCAGCCATACCATTGAGGATTAAACCTCTAGCGATGTAGTCATCGTTCTCCCACTTGCACCTTTTCCGAATTTGTTCAATAGTGGCATCATCACCATGATCTTCAGGAATTGGTGTGCTGAGTACGTACACCACACTCATGCTGCTCAGAAAGAAGTGCATCTTCTTTTGCCATCTCCTAAAATCAATTCCCTCAAACTTATCAAGTTTGGAGAAATTCGCCGTCATGTGTTTCATCGTAGCCGCCATCGATTATAACAAATAATTACTTTCGATTGTTGGAGGTTTTATTAAATTCTTTCGTGTAGGGTAAAATAATCGATAGCCGGATAAATCACTGAATCGTGGTATCACTTTCCGAAAGTAATTATTCGACCCTTATAGCCTGGGTTACACGAATATCACTTTGGGATAAGACAGAGATTAAATTCTTGTTTTGGCAGAAACAAGAATTCCTTTTGCAGAAGAATATTTTTGGTGTTCGTAACTTGTGTGTATTTCTCATGCATATTAGTTAATATATTTATATACACCCTTAATCATGAAAGAGTCTTTTATTAAAATCAATTGGCCGATTGATTAATAAAAGTATCTTCTATAATATTCAAAAGTGGTTACAGGAAGAATATTTCTATAAACAAATATTATCACTTCCATCATTAAAGTAAAAGTTGTTACTTTTACAATAAACAAATATTATATTTTACAACTATCAAAGCATGAGTGATCACTTTATAATAAACAAGTATTATTCCTTCAACCACTAAAGCAAAAGTGGGTGCAAGAATAATTCTTCCGTAATCACTCAAAATTGTGTTAAGTGTTTTCTTACTGCTGTCTCTTAAGAACCAGCACTGCAAAAGGACCAGCAGCGCAAAAATCAGCAAACAGGACCAGCAGTGCAAAAGTCAGCATACAGGACCAGCAACGCAAAAGTCAGCATACAGGACCAGCAGCGCAGAGGAACCAGCAAACAGGACCAGCTGCGCAGAACAACCAGCACAGGGACCAGCTGCGCAGAACAACCAGCACAGGGACCAGCTGCGCAAAACAACCAGCACAGGGACCAGCTGCGCAGAACAACCAGCACAGGGACCAGCAATGCAAAACAACCAGCACAAGGACCAGCAATGCAGAACAACCAGCACAAGGACCAGCAATGCAGAACAACCAGCACAAAACACTTAGCCAAATTTCAGCTTACTAAGAAAACTTAGTACTGAAAACACTTAGTCAAATTTCAGGTAGACCAAGTCATGATAGTAAATAATGGAAAACCACTTTTGGGTCCGGGTAATCTATCACTTAATGGGTGTACACTCCGTACCTCCAAACCCATTTACAAGTGTAGATTAAAACCCAAAATTACACTAAATTTCCAACATTATGTATATGTAGATGTATATGTATATACTTTTCTCTTATATGTATATGTATATGTATATGTATATGTATATGTAGATGTATAAACACATTATGTAGGTTGTTTAAGCGGCCTATATATATATATATATATATATATATATATATATATATATATATATATATATATATATATATATATATATATATATATATATATATATATATATATATATATATAAAAGAAAACTTATCATTGTCCATTGTAATTTGTCTAGCTAGTTGTATTTCGATAATAATATTGTTAAAAAAATACGTGATATATATGAATCAATTAAATAATTTATGCTTCACGTTCATGGTTATCTTTACACAGAGGCGAAGCCAGAATTTGAAGATGATGGTGGTTTACTCGAAAAACAGATATCCAATCATTACAAAAATGACTATATTAACAAGCCATTACCAAATACTATTTAACAAAAAAGTAAATGACCATAACCATTTTTAAAGACAACCAAATGAAAATATGAGACTTAGAAACTTGGGTCATTTAATTAACAACTTTTTTAAACATAATTTTATAATTGGAACTTAGACTTTGAGAGTCTCACAATTATTTGAACTTAATAATACAATTAAAATTTCAGTCCTGATTGAGCTTTGGGGGAGGCTGAGCACCCCTCAGTCCCCCCTTGTCTCCGCCCCTGTCTTTACATACCGGTCTTGCGGTCCATATTATTTCATGTGTTTCTTTTTATGTATTTTTTGTGATCTACTCTGTAGCATTTTTCACAAACTAAACTAATTACTGTATGAGGTAACTAAGAAATTGGATCCACTTTTTTCCTTCTTGATATTTTTGGATAATTTGACCTGCCATTTTTAGACTGTTTGTTCATAGTAAGTACAACCACTTGCTTCAAATATAACTGGATAGATATATAATATTATACTTTGTACGGAGTATTATATTATTAAACTAAGAAGATAAGAAGATGGGCTGTGTTTAATACAATGTTTTTTGCAATCTTGAATGCGCAAAGGTATTCAATATGAAGTGTCTTTCTATATATAGCATCCCCACATGATGTGTTGTGTCCAGGGAGAGTTTTGGAATTCTAAAACTTTAATACAGTATAACTTTTTATAGAAAAATTCCCACATGGTTCGTTGGACCTCGATTACTAGTAATTTTTATTTTTCGTAATAATATAATTGCAAATGGTTTTGATAGCTTACCGCTTACCTCATCTCAAATGCAACTATGGCCCATAGACGTAATCACACGCCAATATGTAAGCTTGCCAATCGCATCTCGTGTTCCATTTCACGAATCCATAGTAGAAACATTGTCAAGCATCTTTGTTATACATATAGTATTATTTATTTTAAATTGATTCAATTGTTTTATGTGATGGTGATAGTATAAGTGAGTGATGAAGCATATAATTATCTGAAGAGGTATGTGGTGGTTAGAAGTGTTGTTACATATTAATACATATTTACATATATTGATGATAGAAAGAAACTTAAATATACTTTGTATATGATATATGTCAAAATTCAGATCGGTCTTATGTTGAATATAAATTTGTACTATAACATTATTTATTCTAAATTATTTTAATTAAATAATATGGTGAGTCGATGTGATAGTGAGTAATTGTGTGATGACTGATGATGAAATGTGATCTGTGATGAGAATGAAGTGTGCTCTGACGCTATATTACATTGTGTTAATTTAAGGAAATGTATGAAAATTTTGGATGGACAATGCCAAGAAATGTATGAATTCGAGCTTTGTAAAAATAGTATAGCAAAGATATATATATTTTTTTTGTTTTTGTTTTTTTTGGCAAAACTTTTATACCTAGAAGTGGGAGTCCCGGATTTGTCCACTTGTCCAAAAACCCGGGGGAATTAACCTACGATCAGCAGGGTCTTGAAAAAAACCAATACCCGACACCGAACCAACCGATGAACTACCAGCCCATTTATCAACCTTACCATCGTCAAATAATCTTTGCACTGCATCACCGAAATCGATATCCTCAACGTTATCCCCAAGTCGGTATGGACATGAGGCATCCTTGTCCGTCTCTTTTCTTCTCGTGACAAAAACACTGTTGAGACCAATTACCCTCGGGTTTTTCCTATTCAACACATACCATGGTCTACAAAAACCTTGACACGACAGAATGGTACAATCACAATATCTCTTACCCACATGACCAAACTCATCCGCATGAACTCATTCTCCTCTCAGTCAGTACTAGCATCCTCAACCTTCAACTTATTTTCATTTGACCTTTTCTTCATGCAAACATCAAAATCTACACCACGGCCATCCACCTCATTACCTTCGGTAATTTGTTTATCTCCTTCCTGCCCCTTTAATAAACTTTCAACCAAAACATGTTTAATACATGAAACAATCGAATCTTCAAAGAAACCAAATTTAATATTTAATCTATCTTTACAAGGAACATTCCCGACAAATTTAACCAATTCAGTTTCAGTGACAGAGGACTCGTTTGAAACCTTTGTAGCCCCCTCATTATTACCCTCCATATCAGAAAAAGAAGTATTACATGTTCGATTCAACTTGATGACAACATCTTTAAATTTGTTGGAAGATCATTGCTTCTATTCTTTTATGCTTATTCTCTTCGTTCATCAACAGCCTCTTTCACAACCCCCGTTTAATGTAACGAACCTGTTTATTGAAGTTAACAATTGTTGATTCAATGAGTTGGAAATGATCCTATTCAGACAAGAAAGATCCAAAATTTCCGAGACCCAAACATCGCACTGTTGAGCACCCGATAATTCCAACTGATTCGAGCTCGAGATCTCCAAATCCACCTCAACCAAACCATGAATATGCTTGACACTCAAAGATTTAATAAACGCGAATAATGAACATATATTGTCTAAATTTGAAGATGCTTTAGCAATCGACAATAAGTTATCGCTAGTTTACTATTCCTTCCGTCCATAATATATTGTCCAATATTCCTTTTTAAGATTTTCAAATTAATTGTCTACTTCTATAAATTATTAAGAATCAGAGGACTAAGTTCTTTTATGCGCTTACGTTATACATGTATGACAAAAATGTAAGTAACAAGTAATAGGTAAAACTGTAAAGTAAAGACAAAGTACATGTGATAGTCATTTTTCTTAAAATGTGTGTTTTTTGTCGAGAAATAATTAATATGGAACAGAGAAAGTATAAGCTTTTACCTGGAACCGTAATCAAGTTTTAAAACACACTTTAAAACACCCAAATAATGAGCAGTAATATTTCAATCAAAATTCTAAAAACGTCTTAATTAGTACATTATCGTACAACCTTCCACTTTTTCTGACTTCACACATCATCAATCTTCATATCAATTAATATAATAACTTAGTATGTACTGTAGTTGACGTTTTTTTTTTCTTCTTTTTTTTTGGAGAATTATAGGAATTGTAAGGGTTAAGCTCTTATTAACCTTAACCATAATACTAAATTTCATTTACTGTTCACAGTGGCACTATAGTAAATAACATAGTGACACTATAGTAAAAGCCCAAATTTTGGGGGTATTTTCCTAAACCTTTTTTGTAAAAAAATTTTTGTTACTTTTTTGAACGACTTTTCTTTCCATTATTTCATTTCCTTTTCTTTAACGACACTTTTTTGCTTCATTTATTTTCCTTCTTTTTTAACCGTTTTTGATGGAACGATTATGTTTCTGAATCACCAACTTTACCCGCGAATTCAAACGAAGGTTTCGTATGCGTTGTCAATTATTCATGCGAATCGTAGATGATATAATTCAGGTATTTTCTAATGAAAAATTTTCACCTCACGTTTTATATTTTAAACAAAGAAATGATGCACGACATAATCGTCCAACAAGATAAGAGATCGGGATACGATTAATAGAGAGAAACGAGATAAGAGAGTGCACAACAAACTACGAGACAACCTTACCGAGCACATTTTGACTTTGCCAGGGCCGTCTCAATGATTTTGAGGGCCCTGTTCGAAAAATAAAAATGAACCCCTTTATAGACCTTGGAAATTTTAATACTTATAAAAAAAATAATACTACTAAAATTATCAATATCATTTTAATTATTGTTTAATATGACTAATTGGCCTAACAATAATAACTTGAATTTTTTAAACTGGTAATCTGTAAACTACCTAATTACAATTAACAATTTTGCTTTCAATAATATCTCGCTAGTGTATACAAATAAGCATTATTAATTTCTAAAATTTTCGGCCCCTATAAAATTTTGGGCCATGTTCGGTTGCACACTCTGCACATGTACCGAAGACGCCCCTGGACTTTGCCAGTAAACTTTCGTAGCGTGAATAACTAAAATTTATATATTATGTAATTTTTTATTTTAAGCATTCTAATATTATGTAATTTTTATTTAAGCATTCAAATATTATGTCTTATATTTTATTATGTTTTATTTTATATAAATATGTAAACAAATCACAAAATTGAAAAATAAATGTCACATTAGCACTCCACAAAAGCAAACCAATACATTTATCACAGTGCTCCCTCAGTCTCACAACAATGTCACGTCAACAAAAATCCTCTCACAACTCCACAACATTTCACTTTAGCGTAAAGAATGGTCTTAGACTATTCGCTATGCTGCTCAGCGAACCCATTTCGTTGCCCCACAACGACCGCAACGAGCTTTGTGGGGCCGTTGAGCATTTTTGTTGTTGTGGGGGCGGACCACGAGACACACAACGGTTGGCGAGAACACTTGGCGTGATTTGATTGGCTGGAGCATTTTGACCGGTTTGAATTAGTAGCCGTTGCATTTTTATGAACTTTTAATGTAATTTTTTATTTGTTTTAAATTTTAAATTATGTATTTTTCTTTTTAGGAATTTTAATTTATAAAATTTGTGTGTTTTTTAATTTATATGTACTTATTTATTTACTTAAAAAATCTAATACTTTATTTTAATAAAAAATGAAAAAGAAATGTCACATCACATCAGCATTTCACAACAAAACAACAATACATTTATTATAGAGCCCCTCAATCTCACAACAATAACACTAGTGGCTGAACTTGAACCCAGATACAGATGAGGCGTGTGTAAAAATTTTAAAAAGAATTTCAAAGTCAGTAGGGTAAAAAAAAACCTTATTTTTTGGTTATTTTTTTTTTTTTAGTGTAATTTTTTTTTCGTTAAATCCAGGTAAGTCGAATATCCCTTTTGTGGTACACTAAGTTCCGCCCCTAAATAACACGTCAGCAAAAATCTCCTCATCCCACAACACCACAACAATATCAATTACCATATGATTTTATTCATAACAAATGGCCTAATACCAACATAACAACAATATCAATTACCATATGATTTTATTCATAACAAATGGCCTAATACGAACATAGTACAAATTTTCCCTTTCTTGTTATCATGGTTTGTGAAAAAAAAACCCATCAAATTTACTCTACAAACGTTGGAAAAAGAAGCGGTGTGAATGAGATATGGATAGGTTTGAAATCTTAAAAACATAAAAATAGATCTAAACACCACTCAATTATTAAATCATATATGCAACCCAACCCCATTTCTTCCCTTCACAAACACCTTTTAGCATTTATTATTTGTCTCTATCATATACTCCAACCAAACACCTTTTCATCAACTTATTCTTTTTTTAATCAAACACAACTATATATAATACTTTTCTTTGCGTACAAAATCCTTCATTTCAATTTGTTGAGCTCTCGTCCACCACATACCTTTTCCAACATTATGGCCCTTTCATTTCCTCATCCTACTACTTCATCCTCACGCGCCACCACTTCTCATAACCGCCGGCGGCTTAACAACGACGACCATCACCAGCCTCTACTGCCTGGTCTCCCAGATGATATAGCCCAACTTTGTCTCTCTCGTGTTCCACCGTCTACACTTTACTCCGTCTGCCGTTCATGGCGGCGCGTGATTTACACCTCCGATTTCCCAGCGTTTTTATCTTTGTATACTATTTCTTCCGATCAAAATTCCGCACTGCAAGTTTCTTGTTTTGATCCAATCTCATCTGAATGGAAAGCCGTTACCCAACCACCCCATCTCAACAACGTGCGCCTCCGTCACCATTCGTTCATTTCCCGGAACTTTTCGGTTCAGTCGCTTTCTGTCGCCGGGAACCTAGTTTTACTCGCCGGAACTTCAGGTTACCTCGAACCTGCCCTGTCAAATCCTCTAATATTCAACCCTTTATCTGAAACTTGGTCCTCAGGTCCTCCATTTTTAAATCCACGACGATGGTGCTCCGCTGGAGTCTCACGCGCCGCCGTGGTTGTCGCGAGTGGGATAGGCTCACGTTACAACCTGACCGTTGCACGGTCTGTCGATAAATGGGTACTTCCAGAAACGAATCTTCATAACAAAAAATGTAAAATCTCAAATGGGGTTTGGAAAAAGATGCAATCTTTGAAAGATTCAAAGTTTAGCCGGGAAGCCATTGATTCCGTTGGATGTAAAGGTAAGCTTTTTATGGTCAATGGTAAAGGCACATGTGTTAAACAAGGAGCTGTTTATGATGTAGATTCCGATCAGTGGTCTGAGATGCCGGCGGAGATGTTGAGTGGTTGGAAAGGGCCGGCGGCGGCGTTGGATGAAGAGGTTATATATATGGTGGATGAATGTAAAGGTATATTGAAAAAGTATGATGATTTGATGAAATTGTGGGTGGATGTTTTGGAAGATAAGATGTTAAAAGGGGCGGATCACATCGTCGCCGGCGGTGGTAGAGTGTGCGTTGTTCGAGATGGCGGTGTTGGGATTTTGGTGGTGGACGTGACGTCATCATCTCCACCGCGTTTATCGGTTTTGGATACACCCGTTGGTGAACAAGTGTTAAGGCTTCATATATTGCCTAGAATGTGTTCGCCGGAGTTTGAATAGCCGGTGGAGGTTTCATCAACTTTTTAAAGATTTTTGCCGTTAGGAAAATTATACTCAAATAGTTTATGTTTAGGTTTTATGGATATATAGAATATTCATTTGTTACGATTCAATGAATATTCATTAGTTACTATGCACTATGGATAATACTCCGTATATGTTTGGTAGATGTTAGTATAAGATTTGTTATTTTTTGATGGAAATTACTGATTGAGTGTTTATTATATACTGTAGTTCATTGATTTTGTTTGAAGAACAGTTCGTTGTTGACTGAGCTAGGCATACTTTGTGATGATGTTAAACCACCCCATTTCTCTTTTTAATTACAAACACTTCGGTTAGAAGGCACTTGTGATCCAATCACTATCCTAATTGTAATAGTACCTTTACTCACCTTTTAGTTACTTTTGATACAATTTATTGTTTAAATTTCATACTTAAAATTAAACCAATAAAAGTATAATTTGATAAAGAATATATATATATATATATATATATATATATATATATATATATATATATATATATATATAGGGGCATGATCAATGGGGAAATAACCAATCGGGGGGAAGCGGGGGGAAGCAAATTTTTTTTTTTCTTTTCGTTTTTTATGAAATTTTTTTTTTCCGGCATCAAGATCACACGAAAATATGTACATTTAGAAGAGACACTCGTGATGAATGTTATTATTTAGGCGGGAAAACGATCGACAAAAATAACATTCAAGATAATATTGTTCGTAAAAAATATGAACGTTTTTTTCATGTTTTGTGAAGTAAAATTTAGCCCGATTTAGAGTTTAGGGTTTAGAGTTTAGGGTTTGGTGTTTTGGGTTTATTCCATAAACTCAAAACACTAAACCCTAAACCCTAAACTCTAAACCGTTCGTGTTAAAAACTCAATCTAAATCCTAAATCTAAACCCTAAATCTAAACCCTAAACCCTAAATTTCTAAACCCTAATATCTAAACCCCAATAGCTAAAACCTCAAAATACGCTCGAAAAACACGATAATTGTTATATATTACTTCTTCGAGCGTTTTCCCGTCAAAATAAAAACATTTATCACAAAGTGTCTCTACTAAATGTTCATATTTTCATCTCATCTATAATGTTCGTGAACAAAGTTTTTTCAAAAAACGAAAAAAAAAATTTTTGCTTCCCCCCGCTTCCCCCCGAATGGTTACTTCCCTCTTGATCCTACCACTGTAGTGACCCGAACTTTTCTATGTTTATATATATTAAATGAAATTGATATTTATATGATTAAGTGTTTCCAACGTGTTAAGCAATCAAACTTGTTAAGACTTGATTAATTGAAATAGGTTTTATATAGACAATTGACCACCCAAGTTGACCGGTGATTCACGAACGTTAAAACTTGTAAAAACTATATGATGTCATATATATATATATATATATATATATATATATATATATATATATATATATATATATATATATATATAGTTAACATGGTATTATGATAAGTAAACATATCATTAAGTATATTAACAATGAACTACATATGTAAAAACAAGACTACTAACTTAATGATTTCGAAACGAGACATATATGTAACGATTATCGTTGTAACGACATTTAATTGTATATATATCATATTAAGTTAAGATATATTAATATATCATAATATCATGATAATGTAATAATTTAACATCACATTTGATATAATAAACAATGGGTTAACAACACTTAACAGGATCGTTAACCTAAAGGCTTCAAAACAACATTTACATGTAACGACTAACGATGACTTAACGACTCAGTTAAAATGTATATACATGTAGTGTTTTAATATGTATTTATACACTTTTGAAAGACTTCAAGACACTTATCAAAATACTTCTACTTAACAAAAATGCTTACAAATTACATCCTCGTTCAGTTTCATCAACAATTCTACTCGTATGCACCCGTATTCGTACTCGTACAATACACAGCTTTTAGATGTATGTACTATTGGTATATACACTCCAATGATCAGCTCTTAGCAGCCCATGTGAGTCACCTAACACATGTGGGAACCATCATTTGGCAACTAGCATGAAATATCTCATAAAATTACAAAAATATTAGTAATCATTCATGACTTATTTACATGTAAACAAAATTACACATCCTTTATATCTAATCCATATACCAACGACCAAAAACACCTACAAACACTTTCATTCATTAATTTTCTTCATCAAATTGATCTCTCTCAAGTTCTATCTTCAAGTTCTAAGTGTTCTTCATAAATTCTATAAGTTCTAGTTTCATAAAATCAAGAATACTTCCAAGTTTGCTAGCTTACTTCCAATCTTGTAAAGTGATCATCCAATCTCAAGAAATCTTTCTTATTTATAGTAAGATATCTTTCTAATATAAGGTAATACTCATATTCAAACTTTGATTCAATTTCTATAACTATAACAATCTTATTTCGAGTGGAAATCTTACTTGAACTTGTTTTCGTGTCATGATTCTGCTTCAAGAACTTTCAAGCCATCCAAGGATCCTTTGAAGCTAGATATATTTTTCTCATTTTCAGTGGGTTTATCCACAAAACCTGAGGTAGTAATGATGTTCATAACATCATTCGATTCATATATATAAAACTACCTTATTCGAAGGTTTAAACTTGTAATCACTAGAACATAGTTTAGTTAATTCTAAACTTGTTCGCAAACAAAAGTTAATCCTTCTAACTTGACTTTTAAAATCAACTAAACACATGTTCTATATCTATATGATATGCTAACTTAAGGATTTAAAACCTGAAAACACGAAAAACACCGTAAAACTGGATATACGCCGTCGTAGTAACACCGCAGGCTGTTTTGGGTTAGTTAATTAAAAACTATGATAAACTTTGATTTAAAAGTTGTTCTTATGGGAAAATGATTTTTCTTATGAACATGAAACTATATCCAAAAATCATGATTAAACTCAAAATGGAAGTATGTTTTCCAAAATGGTCATCTAGACGTCGTTCTTTCGACTGAAATGACTACCTTTACAAAAACGACTTGTAACCTGTATTTCCGACTATAAACTTATACTTTTTCTGTATATATTCACAAACTTAAGTTCAATATGAAACCATAGCAATTGGATTAACTCAAAACGGATTTAAAACGAAGAAGTTATGGGTAAAACAAGATTAGATATTTTTACTTGTTGTAGCTACGTGAAAATTGGTAACAAATCTATACAAATCATATCCTAGCTAAGTTATATTGTATTATACATGTATTCTAATATATTATGTAATCTTGGGATACCATAGACACTTATGCAAATGTTTTGACATATCATATCGACCCATCTATATATATTATTTAGAACAACCATAGACACTCTATATGCAGTAATGTTGGAGTTAGCTATACAGGGTTGAGGTTGATTCCAAAAATATATATACTTCGAGTTGTGATCTAACCTGAGACGTGTATACACTGGGTCGTGGATTGGGTCAAGATAATATATATCAATTTATTTCTGTACATCTAACTATGGACAACTAGTTGTAGGTTACTAACGAGGACAGCTGACTGAAAATATTTAAAACATTAAAACGTATTAAAAAATGTTGTAAATATATTTTGAACATACTTTGATATATATGTACATATTTGTTATAGGTTCGTGAATCGACCAGTGACCAAGTCTTACTTCCCGACGAAGTAAAAATCTGTGAAAGTGAGTTATAGTCCCACTTTTAAAATCTAATATTTTGGGATGAGAATACATGCAGCTTTATAAATGTTTTACAAAATAGACACAAGTACGCAAAACTACATTCTATGGTTGGATTATTAAACCGAATATCGCCCTTCAAGTCTGGTAGCCTAAGAATTAGGGAAATGACCCCTAATTGACGCAAATCCTAAAGATAGATCTATTGGGCTTAACAACCCCCATTCAGGTTATGGATGGTTTAGTACTTTGAGATTATTATACAGACGAGAGGTTCTGTTTTGAGGATATTCTATGCATTAAGTTAATGTCGGTTACCAGGTGTTCAACATATGAATGATTTTTATCTCTATGCAGTTTGCGAAATGTCTGATAAGAGATGTGTTATAAAAATGAAATCTTGTGGTCTATTATTATGATTTAATAATATGTAGGTTAAACCTATAACTCAACAACAATTTTGTTGACGTTTTAAGCATGTTTATTCTCAGGTGATTATTAAGAGCTTCCGCTGTTGCATACTAAATTAAGGACAAGATTTGGAGTCCATGCTTGTATAATATTGTTTAAAAACTGCATTCGAAGACTTATGTTGATGTGTAATATTATTGTAAACCATTATGTATTGGTCGTGTCAAAAACGCTATATTTTAGATTATCATTATTTAATAATCGTCGTAATATTTTAAAGGTTATGGTTTGTTTTAAAATCGAATGCAGTCTTTGAAAAACGTCTCATATAGAGGTCAAAACCTCGCGACGAAATCAATTAATATGGAACGTTTATAATCAATATGAATGGGACATTTCAGTTGGTATCAGAGCGTTGGTCTAAAAGAACCAGAAAATTGCATTAGTGTGTCTTACCGAGTTTGTTAGGATGCATTAGTGAGTCTGGACTTTGACCGTGTTTTTCTTCAAAAACGATTGCTTAACACTTTTATTGGAAACTATATATTATTAACATGTAAATATTATGTGATATATTAACCTCATAATGTGTTTGATATTGTGTGATAGATGTCTACCACTATTACAAATCCCATCGATTCACCTAATAATAATGAAGAGTCGAATATATTTTGGGAAGATTCACAAATTCCCGAAGAGAAACCAGAAGAAGAGGAACCGGAAGAGGAGGAACCGAAAGAAGAAGAGGTTCTGGAGGAAGAAATATTGATACCTATAGTAAATCGATTAAATAAAAGAAAATCCTCAACCAACGGACCAAAGTTAATAATGGTCAATGCTGTTTCCGTCGAGGAAGCAAAATATTGGGAAGATTACCAATTTTCCGATGAATCGGATCCCGATGAGGATTCCGATGATGTTATAGAAATTACCTCGACCCAATTTAATAAAGCTAAAGAAACTAATAAGGAAAAAGGTATAAAAATAGAGAAATCCGATTCCAACCCCGATGAACTTTATATGTATCGGCAACATCCGTATTTCCTAAAATGTAACAATGACCCGGGAACCTCTAAACCACCAGGTTTTTCTAAACTATTGTGGAAAACGACGGCTCGTATTAGAAAAACACCATATATTCCTAGAAAATTAGGAAAACGAACCAAGTTCGAAGAAGAAGAAGAAAATAGGGATTCAGGTTAGAGGGTTGTAATCATGTTGTGTAATATATGTAATATAGTGTGCTTGTACTTTTATGTTCTATATAAAAATTGCTTGTATTGTTTGTTAATTATCTTTTACGAATCTAATCCTTGTCTATTTTACAGTATAAAAACAAAATGGACGTTAAGGGTAGACAACCGAATATTTTAGAAGACCTACTAGAGGATATGATTGGGGAAATCTTGTCTAGAGTCGGTCAGAATTCATCAGCACATTTAGTTATGGCGAAATTAACTTGTCAAACATTTGAAAGACTTTCCAGAAATGCCTTAGTTTATAAAAGGCTTTCCTTTGATAGGTGGGGTATATCACATTGGGGAGACCGTAAGTTACGCCGTGTTTTCTTTAAAGCGTTAAATGCGGGGAACCCAAATGCAATTTTATGCTACGGGTTAAGAACCTATTTTGACTCAACATATCCCAACATAGGATTTCGTGAGTTAGAAAGAGCTTCTAACATGCAACATAAAGAAGCATGTTATGCTTACGGGTTAATAATGTTCGCTTCTCATCAAATTGAGAAAAAGAACATTGGGTTGCAACTTTTAAATAAAACATTCCCACAAGTGATGGACTCGGTAGTTGAGATGGGAAACAAGGTTTTTAGATTATTACGGGGCTGTTGGACATTACGAAACCCTCGTCTTTTTGACGACATTACAACATGCTGTCTTGTCAACGGTCACAACGGTTATG
Source organism: Rutidosis leptorrhynchoides (assembly GCF_046630445.1). NCBI lineage: Eukaryota > Viridiplantae > Streptophyta > Magnoliopsida > Asterales > Asteraceae > Rutidosis > Rutidosis leptorrhynchoides. Next base: position 94,687,994 of record NC_092338.1, on the reverse strand, counting down.
TTCCACAAGACCAAGGATGGGAAGTAGTCATAGTAAAACCAGAAAGCATGACTTGTTTCTGGACGTATGAATTACGTGTCTTTATTGCCTTTGTTGAACGACTTGCGTATTAACTAGAATTGTCTTCGCAACTGTTTTGTATCAGAGTTTTTATGTGCTATATTTCATGCTATATGTAAAATAGTGGTATTGTAAGTTTGCAAAATATTGTATAAAAGTTTGAATGTGAAATATTATTATAATCAGTTTTCATATAGAATTGTAGTAGTTGAATTGTATGTTAGCTACTAAGTATGAACTTAACGGGTAGGTATTACCCGAATTAAAACTTATAAAACACTAATATGAAGAAAAAGCTTTTATAAATGAGTTCATATTATTCTACGAAATAGTATTGACTACTCTTAATATTCTATATGATTAACTTAATTCTTTTGGCTATTTTTGAAGGAAATGGCACCGACTACTCGTCAGAACTTGAACATGAGTGAGGAAGACTTCCGTGCTTTCATTGCAGCAAATATAGCAGCAGTACATGCTGCAATGCAAAACAACAATAACTCAGGGTCTAGCAGTGGAGTTAACTCCACAGGAAACCGTGTAGGATGCTCCTACAAGGCTTTCACTGCCTGTAAACCTCTGGAATTCGATGGAACTGAAGGACCAGTCGGACTGAAACGATGGACCAAAAAGGTCGAATCTGTATTTTCTATAATCAAATGTGTTGTGGAAGATAAGGTAAAGTACGCCACGCATACCTTCTGAAATGTCCCGTTCTTATTGATTAAAAACGTTCCATATTAATTGATTTCGTTACGAGGTTTTGACCTCTATATGAGACGTTTTTCAAAGACTGCATTCATTTTTAAAACAAACCATAACCTTTATTTCATAAATAAAGGTTTAAAAAGCTTTACGTAGATTATCAAATAATGATAATCTAAAATATCCTGTTTACACACGACCATTATATAATGGTTTACAATACAAATATGTTACATCGAAATCAGTTTCTTGAATGCAGTTTTTACACAATATCATACAAACATGGACTCCAAATCTTGTCCTTATTTTAGTATGCGACAGCGGAAGTTCTTAGTATTCACCTGAGAATAAACATGCTTTAAACGTCAACAAAAATGTTGGTGAGTTATAGGTTTAACCTATATATTATCAAATCATAATAATAGACCACAAGATTTCATATTTCAATACACATCCCATACATAGAGATAAAAATCATTCATATGGTGAACACCTGGTAACCGACATTAACAAGGTGCATATATAAGAATATCCCCATCATTCCGGGACACCCTTCGGATATGATATAAATTTCGAAGTACTAAAGCATCCGGTACTTTGGATGGGGTTTGTTAGGCCTAATAGATCTATCTTTAGGATTCGCATCAATTAGGGTGTCTGTTCCATAATTCTTAGATTACCAGACTTAATAAAAAGGGGCATATTCGATTTCGATAATTCAACCATAGAATGTAGTTTCACGTACTTGTGTCTATTTTGTAAATCATTTATAAAACCTGCATGTATTCTCATCCCAAAAATATTAGATTTTAAAAGTGGGACTATAACTCACTTTCACAGATTTTTACTTCGTCGGGAAGTAAGACTTGGCCACTGGTTGATTCACGAACCTATAACAATATATACATATATATCAAAGTATGTTCAAAATATATTTACAACACTTTTAATATATTTTGATGTTTTAAGTTTATTAAGTCAGCTGTCCTCGTTAGTAACCTACAACTAGTTGTCCACAGTTAGATGTACAGAAATAAATCGATAAATATTATCTTGAATCAATCCACGACCCAGTGTATACGTATCTCAGTATTGATCACAACTCAAACTATATATATTTTGGAATCAACCTCAACCCTGTATAGCTAACTCCAACATTCACATATAGAGTGTCTATGGTTGTTCCGAAATATATATAGATGTGTCGACATGATAGGTCGAAACATTGTATACGTGTCTATGGTATCTCAAGATTACATAATATACAATACAAGTTGATTAAGTTATAGTTGGAATAGATTTGTTACCAATTTTCACGTAGCTAAAATGAGAAAAATTATCCAATCTTGTTTTACCCATAACTTCTTCATTTTAAATCCGTTTTGAGTGAATCAAATTGATATGGTTTCATATTGAACTCTATTTTATGAATCTAAACAGAAAAAGTATAGGTTTATAGTCAGAAAAATAAGTTACAATTCGTTTTTGTAAAGGTAGTCATTTCAGTCGAAAGAACGACGTCTAGATGACCATTTTAGAAAACATACTTCCACTTTGAGTTTAACCATAATTTTTGGATATAGTTTCATGTTCATAATAAAAATTATTTTCTCAGAATAACAACTTTTAAATCAAAGTTTATCATAGTTTTTAATTAACTAACCCAAAACAGCCCGCGGTGTTACTACGACGGCGTAAATCCGGTTTTACGGTGTTTTTCGTGTTTCCAGGTTTTAAATCGTTAAGTTAGCATATCATATAGATAAAGAACATGTATTTAGTTAATTTTAAAAGTCAATTTAGAAGGATTAACTTTTGTTTGCGAACAAGTTTAGAATTAACTAAACTATGTTCTAGTGATTACTAGTTTACCACTTCGAATATGATAGCTTTTTATGTATGAATAGAATGATGTTATGAACATCATTACTACCTTAAGTTCCTTGGATAAACCTACTGAAAAAGAGAAAAATGGATCTAGCTTCAACGGATCCTTGGATGGCTCGAAGTTCTTGAAGCAGAATCATGACACGAAAACAAGTTCAAGTAAGATCATCACTTGAAATAAGATTGTTATAGTTATAGAAATTGAACCAAAGTTTGAATATGATTATTACCTTGTATTAGAATGATAACCTAATGTAAGAAACAAATATTTCTTGAGGTTGGATGATCACCTTACAAGATTGGAAGTGAGCTAGCAAACTTGAAAGTATTCTTGATTTTATGTAACTAGAACTTGTAGAATTTATGAAGAACACTTAGAACTTGAAGATAGAACTTGAGAGAGATCAATTAGATGAAGAAAATTGAAGAATTAAAGTGTTTGTAGGTGTTTTTGGTCGTTGGTGTATGGATTAGATATAAAGGATATGTAATTTTGTTTTCATGTAAATAAGTTATGAATGATTACTCATATTTTTGTAATTTTATGAGATATTTCATGCTAGTTGCCAAATGATGGTTCCCACATGTGTTAGGTGACTCACATGGTCTGCTAAGAGCTGATCATTGGAGTGTATATACCAATAGTACATACATCTAAAAGCTGTGTATTGTACGAGTACGAATACGGGTGCATACGAGTAGAATTGTTGATGAAACTGAATGAGGATGTAATTGTAAGCATTTTTGTTAAGTAGAAGTATTTTGATAACTGAATGAGGATGTAACTGAATGAGGATGTAATTGTTGATGAAACTGAATCATTGGAGTGTATATACCTTGGATTTAATTTCCCTCGTTTACCAAATCGAACAACGCCTTTCCAAGGTGCAACTTTAAGCATGACCATCTCTCCAATTTCAAATTCTATATCTTTTCTTTTAATGTCAGCGTAGCTCTTTTGTCGACTTTGGGCGGTTTTCAACCGTTGTTGAATTTGGATGATCTTCTCGGTAGTTTCTTGTATAATCTCCGGACCCGTAATCTGTCTATCCCCACTTCACTCCAACAAATCGGAGACCTGCACTTTCTACCATAAAGTGCTTCAAACGGCACCATCTCAATGCTTGAATGGTAGCTGTTGTTGTAGGAAAATTCTGCTAACGGTAGATGTCGATCCCAACTGTTTCCGAAATCAATAACACATGCTCGTAGCATGTCTTCAAGCGTTTGTATCGTCCTTTCACTCTGCCCATCAGTTTGTGGATGATAGGCAGTACTCATGTCTAGACGAGTTCCTAATGCTTACTGTAATGTCTGCCAGAATCTTGAAATAAATCTGCCATCCCTATCAGAGATAATAGAGATTGGTATTCCATGTCTGGAGACGACTTCCTTCAAATACAGTCGTGCTAACTTCTCCATCTTGTCATCTTCTCTTATTGGTAGGAAGTGTGCTGATTTGGTGAGATGATCAACTATTACCCAAATAGTATCAAAACCACTTGCAGTCCTTGGCAATTTAGTATTGAAATCTATGGTAATGTTTTCCAATTTCCATTCCGGAATTTCGGGTTGTTGAAGTAGACCTGATGGTTTCTGATGCTCAGCTTTGACCTTAGAACACGTCAAACATTCTCCTACGTATTTAGCAACATCGGCTTTCATACCCGGCCACCAAAAATGTTTCTTGAGATCCTTGTACATCTTCCCCGTTCCAGGATGTATTGAGTATCTGGTTTTATGAGCTTCTCTAAGTACCATTTCTCTCATATCTCAAAATTTTGGTACCCAAATCCTTTCAGCCCTATACCTGGTTCCGTCTTCCCAAATATTAAGATGCTTCTCCGATCCTTTGGGTATTTCATCCTTTAAATTTCTCTCTTTTAAAACTCCTTGTTGCGCCTCCTTTATTTGAGTAGTAAGGTTATTATGAATCATTATATTCATAGATTTTACTCGAATGGGTTCTCTGTCCTTCCTGCTCAAGGCATCGGCTACCACATTTGCCTTCTCCGGGTGGTAACGAATCTCAAAGTCGTAATCATTCAACAATTCAATCCACCTACGCTGCCTCATATTCAGTTGTTTCTGATTAAATATGTGTTGAAGACTTTTGTGGTCGGTATATATAATACTTTTGACCCCATATAAGTAGTGCCTCCAAGTCTTTAATGCAAAAACAACCGCGCCTAATTCCAATTCATGCGTCGTATAATTTTGTTCGTGAATCTTCAATTGTCTAGACGCATAAGCAATCACCTTCGTTCGTTGCATTAATACACAACCGAGACCTTGCTTTGATGCGTCACAATAAATCACAAAATCATCATTCCCTTCAGGCAATGACAATATAGGTGCCGTAGTTAGTTTTTTCTTCAATAACTGAAACGCTTTCTCTTGTTCATCATTCCATTCAAATTTCTTCCCTTTATGCGTTAATGCAGTCAAGGGTTTTGCTATTCTGGAAAAGACTTGGATGAACCTTCTGTAGTAACCAGCTAGTCCTAAAAACTGGCGTATGTGTTTCGGAGTTTTCGTGATTTCCCACTTTTCAACAGTTTCTATCTTTGCCGGATCCACCTTAATACCTTCTTTGTTCACTATGTGACCGAGGAATTGAACTTCTTCCAACCAAAATGCACACTTTGAAAACTTAGCGTACAATTCTTCCTTCCTCAATACTTCTAACACCTTTCTCAAATGTTCACCGTGTTCTTGGTCATTCTTTGAGTAAATAAGTATGTCATCAATGAAAACAATGACAAACTTGTCAAGGTATGGTCCACACACTTGGTTCATAAGGTCCATGAACACAGCTGGTGCATTAGTTAAACCAAACGGCATGACCATAAACTCGTAATGACCGTAACGTGTTCTGAAAGCAGTCTTTGGAATATCATCTTCTTTCACCCGCATTTGATGATACCCGGAACGTAAGTCAATCTTTGAATAAACAGACGAGCCTTGTAGTTGATCAAATAAGTCGTCGATTCTCGGTAGTGGGTAGCGGTTCTTGATGGTAAGTTTGTTCAACTCTCGGTAGTCGATACACAACCTGAATGTACCATCTTTCTTCTTGGCAAACAAAACAGGAGCTCCCCATGGTGATGTGCTTGGTCGAATGAAACCACGCTCTAAAAGTTCTTGTAATTGGCTTTGCAGTTCTTTCATCTCGCTGGGTGCGAGTCTGTAAGGAGCACGAGCTATTGGTGCAGCTCCTGGTACAAGATCTATTTGAAATTCAACGGATCAATGTGGGGGTAATCCCGGTAATTCTTTCGGAAATACATCGGGAAATTCTTTTGCAATGGGAACATCATTGATGCTCTTTTCTTCAGTTTGTACTTTCTCGACGTGTGCTAGAACAGCATAGCAACCTTTTCTTATTAGTTTTTGTGCCTTCAAATTACTAATAAGATGTAGCTTCGTGTTTCCCTTTTCTCCGTACATCATTAGGGATTTTCCTTTTTCTCGTATAATGCGAATTGCATTTTTGTAACAAACGATCTCTGCTTTCACTTCTTTCAACCAGTCCATACCAATTATAACATCAAAACTCCCTAACTCTACTGGTATCAAATCAATCTTAAATGTTTCGCTAACCAGTTTAATTTCTCGATTCCGACATATATTATCTGCTGAAATTAATTTACCATTTGCTAATTCGAGTAAAAATTTACTATCCAAAGGCGTCAATGGACAACTTAATTTAGCACAAAAATCTCTACTCATATAGCTTCTATCCGCACCCGAATCAAATAAAACGTAAGCAGATTTATTGTCAATAAGAAACGTACCCGTAACAAGCTCCGGGTCTTCCTGTGCCTCTGCCGCATTAATATTGAAAACTCTTCCGCGGCCTTGTCCATTCGTGTTCTCCTGGTTCGGGCAATTTCCAATAATGTGGCCCGGTTTTCCACATTTATAACAAACTACAATGGCATAACTTGCTCCGACACTACTTGCTCCGCCATTACTCGTTCCGACACCATTTGTTCCTTTCGTTCTATTAACCCCTGGTCCGTAGACCTCACACTTCGCCGCGCTATGACCATTTCTTTTACACTTGTTGCAAAATTTGGTGCAGAACCCCGAGTGATACTTTTCACACCTTTGGCATAGCTGCTTCTGATTGTTGTTGTTGTTGCGGTTATTATTGTTGTTGGGATGATTGTTATAGTTGCTGTTGTTGTTGTTGTTGTTGTTGTTGTTGGGCCGTTTGTTGTAGTTGCGATTGATGTTGCGATTGTTGGGATAATTGTTGCGATTATTGTTGTAATTGCTGTTGTTGTTGTATTGGTGATTCTTATCACCGTTTTCCTCCCACTTTCTTTTGACTTGCTTTACATTGGCCTCTTCAGCAGTCTGTTCTTTAATTCTTTCTTCAATCTGGTTCACGAGTTTGTGAGCCATTCTACATGCCTGTTGTATGGAGGCGGGCTCGTGTGAACTTATATCTTCTTGGATTCTTTCCGGTAATCCTTTCACAAACGCGTTGATCTTCTCTTCCTCATCTTCGAATGCTCCCGGACACAATAGGCACAATTCTGTGAATCATCTTTCGTACGTGGTAATATCAAATCCTTGGGTTCGTAACCCTCTAAGTTCTGTCTTGAGCTTATTGACCTCGGTTCTGGGATGGTACTTCTCGTTCATCAAGTGCTTGAATGCTGACCACGGTAGTGCGTACGCATCGTCTTGTCCCACTTGCTCTAGATAGGTATTCCACTATGTTAACGCAGTACTTGTGAAGGTATGCGTAGTGTACTTCACTTTGTCCTCTTCAGTACACTTACTTATGGCAAACACCAATTCGACCTTCTCGGTCCACCGTTTCAATCCGATCGGTCCTTCGGTTCCATCAAATTCCAAAGGTTTGCAGGCAGTGAATTCTTTGTAGGTGCATCCTACACGATTTCCTGTACTGCTAGATCCAAGGTTATTGTTGGTATATAGCGCAGCCTGTACTGCGGCTATGTTTGAAGCTAGAAAAGTACGGAATTCCTCTTCATTCATATTCACGGTGTGTCGAGTAGTCGGTGCCATTTCCTTCAAAATAGTCAAATGGAACAAGTTAATCATACAGAATATTAAGAGTAGTTAATAGTATTTCGTAGCATAATATGAACTCATTTATAAAAGCTTTTTCTTCATATTAGCATTTTATAAGTTTAAATTCGGGTAGTACCTACCCGTTAAGTTCATACTTAGTAGCTAATATACAATTCAACTACTACAATTCTATATGAAAAACTGATTATAATAATATTTCGCGTTCAAACTTTTACACAATATTTTACAAACTTACAATACCGCTTATTTACATATAGCATGAAATATAGCACACAATAAATTTGATACAAGATGGTTGTGAAGATAATTCTAGCTAGTACACAAGTCGTTCAGCAAAGGCAATAAAGACACGTAATTCATACGTCCAGAAACAAGTCATGCATTCTGGTTTTACTAGGATTACTTCCCATCCTTGGTCTTGTGGAACATAACCGTTATGGCCGTTGATAAGACAACGTGTTGTAACGTCGTCAAAGGGACGAGGGTTACGTAATGTCCAACAGTCCCGTAACAATATAAAAACCTCATTTCTTACCCCAATTACCGACTCCGTCACTTGTGGGAACGTTTTGTTTAATAGTTGTAGCCCGATGTACTTGTTCTCACTTTGGTGAGAAGCAAACATTACTAATCCGTAAGCATAACATGCTTCTTTATGTTGCATGTTAGCCGCTTTTCTAAATCACGAAGTCCAATATTCGGATATATTGAGTCAAAATAATTTCTTAACCCATTGCGTAAAATAGCATTTGGGTTCCCCGCAATATATGCGTCAAAGTAAACACATCGTAACTTATGGATTTCCCAATGTGATATCCCCCATCTTTCGAACGAAAGCCTTTTATAAACCAAGGCATTCTTGGAACGTTCTTCGAATGTCTTACAAACTGATCTCGCCTTAAATAGTTGTGCCAAAGAATTCTGACCGACTCTAGACAAGATTTCATCAATCATGTCTCCGGGTAGGTCTCTTAAAATATTGGGTTGTCTATCCATTTTGTATTTTTATACTGTAAAATAGATAAGAGTTAGATTCATAAAAAAAATACTTATTAATACAAGTAATTTTTACATATATCATAAAGCATAAGCACACTATATTACATATATTACACCACACGAATACAACTATCTTATTCCGACTCGCTTGTTTCTTCTTCTTCGGGTTTGGTTCGTTTTGCCAAGTTTCTAGGGATATATGATGTTCCCCTAATACGAGCCGTCGTTTTCCACATTGGTTTAGAAAAACCTGGTGGTTTAGAGGTTCCCGGGTCATTGTTACAACTTAAGGACTTCGGGGGTTGACGATACATATAAAGTTCATCGGGGTTGGAATTAGATTTCTCTATTTTTATGCCCTTTCCCTTATTATTTTCTTTTGCCTTTTTAAATTCAGTTGGAGTAATTTCTATAACATCATCGGAATTCTCGTCGGAATCCGATTCATCGGAGAATTGGTAATCCTCCCAATATTTTGCTTCCTTGGCGGAAACACCATTGACCATAATTAACCTTGGTTGGTTGGTTGAGGATTTTCTTTTACTTAACCGTTTTATTATTTCCCCCACCGGTTCTATTTCTTCATCCGGTTCCGATTCTTCTTCCGGTTCCGATTCTTCTTCCAGTTCCGACTCTTCTTCTGGTTCCTCTTCGGGAACTTCTGAATCAGTCCACGAATCATTCCAATTTACATTTGACTCTTCATTATTATTAGGTGAGTCAATGGGACTTGTTCTAGAGGTAAAAATCTATCACATAATATCAAACGCGTTAAGAGATTAATATATCACATAATATTCACATGTTAAAAATATATAGTTTCCAACAAAATTTGTTAAGCAATCATTTTTCAAGTAAACACGGTCGAAGTCCAGATTCACTAATGCATCCTAACAAACTCGATAAGACACACTAATGCAAAATTCTGGTTCTCTAAGACCAACGCTCGGATACCAACTGAAATGTCCCGTTCTTATTGATTAAAAACGTTCCATATTAATTGATTTCGTTGCGAAGTTTTGACCTCTATATGAGACGTTTTTCAAAGACTGCATTCATTTTAAAACAAACCATAACCTTTATTTCATCAATAAAGGTTTAAAAAGCTTTACGTAGATTATCAAATAATGATAATCTAAAATATCCTGTTTATACACGACCATTACATAATGGTTTACAATACAAATATGTTACAACAAAATAAGTTTCTTGAATGCAGTTTTTACACAATATCATACAAGCATGGACTCCAAATCTCGTTCTTATTTAAGTATGCGACAGCGGAAGCTCTTAATAATCACCTGAGAATAAACATGCTTAAAACGTCAACAAAAATGTTGGTGAGTTATAGGTTTAACCTATATATATCAAATCATAATAATAGACCACAAGATTTCATATTTCAATACACATCCCATACATAGAGATAAAAATCATTCATATGGTGAACACCTGGTAGCCGACTTTAACAAGATTCATATATAAGAATATCCCCATCATTCCGGGACACCCTTCGAATATGATATAAATTTCGAAGTACTAAAGCATCCGGTACTTTGGATGGGGTTTGTTAGGCCCAATAGATCTATCTTTAGGATTCGCGTCAATTAGGGTGTCTGTTCCCTAATTCTTAGATTACCAGACTTAATAAAAAGGGGCATATTTGATTTCGATAATTCAACCATAGAATGTAGTTTCACGTACTTGTGTCTATTTTGTAAATCATTTATAAAACCTGCATGTATTCTCATCCCAAAAATATTAAATTTTAAAAGTGGGACTATAACTCACTTTCACAGATTTTTACTTCGTCGGGAAGTAAGACTTGGCCACTGGTTGATTCACGAACCTATAACAATATATACATATATATCAAAGTATGTTCAAAATATATTTACAACACTTTTAATATATTTTGATGTTTTAAGTTTATTAAGTCGGCTGTCCTCGTTAGTAACCTACAACTAGTTGTCCACAGTTAGATGTACAGAAATAAATCGATAAATATTATCTTGAATCAATCCACGACCCAGTGTATACGTATCTCAGTATTGATCACAACTCAAACTATATATATTTTGGAATCAACCTCAACCCTGTATAGCTAACTCCAACATTCACATATATAGTGTCTATGGTTGTTCCGAAATATATATAGATGTGTCGACATGATAGGTCGAAACATTGTATACGTGTCTATGGTATCTCAAGATTACATAATATACAATACAAGTTGATTAAGTTATGGTTGGAATAGATTTGTTACCAATTTTCACGTAGCTAAAATGAGAAAAATTATCAAATCTTGTTTTACCCATAACTTCTTCATTTTAAATCCGTTTTGAGTGAATCAAATTGCTATGGTTTCATATTGAACTATATTTTATGAATATAATTAGAAAAAGTATAGGTTTATAGTCAGAAAAATAAGTTACAAGTCATTTTTGTAAAGGTAGTCATTTCAGTCGAAAGAACGACGTCTAGATGACCATTTTAGAAAACATACTTCCACTTTGAGTTTAACCATAATTTTTGGATATAGTTTCATGTTCATAATAAAAATCATTTTCTCAGAATAACAACTTTTAAATCAAAGTTTATCATAGTTTTTAATTAACTAACCCAAAATAGCCCGCAGTGTTACTACGACAGCGTAAATCCAGTTTTACGGTGTTTTTCGTGTTTCCAGGTTTTAAATCATTAAGTTAGCATATCATATAGATATAGAACATGTGTTTAGTTGATTTTAAAAGTCAAGTTAGAAGGATTAACTTTTGTTTGCGAACAAGTTTAGAATTAACTAAACTATGTTCTAGTGATTACAAGTTTAAACCTTCGAATAAGATAGCTTTATATGTATGAATCAAATGATGTTATGAACATCATTACTACCTTAAGTTCCTTAGATAAACCTACTGAAAAAGAGAAAAATGGATCTAGCTTCAATGGATCCTTGGATGGCTCGAAGTTCTTGAAGCAGAATCATGACACGAAAACAAGTTCAAGTAAGATCATCACTTGAAATAAGATTGTTATAGTTATAGAAATTGAACTAAAATTTGAATATGATTATTACCTTGTATTAGAATGATAATCTACTGTAAGAAACAAATATTTCTTGAGGTTGGATGATCACCTTACAAGATTGGAAGTGAGCTAGCAAACTTGAAAGTATTCTTGATTTTATGTAACTAGAACTTGTAGAATTTATGAAGAACACTTAGAACTTGAAGATAGAACTTGAGAGAGATCAATTAGATGAAGAAAATTGAAGAATGAATGTGTTTGTAGGTGTTTTTGGTCGTTGGTGTATGGATTAGATATAAAGGATATGTAATTTTGTTTTCATGTAAATAAGTCATGAATGATTACTCATATTTTTGTAATTTTATGAGATATTTCATGCTAGTTTCCAAATGATGGTTCCCACATGTGTTAGGTGACTCAAATGGGCTGCTAAGAGCTGATCATTAGAGTGTATATACCAATAGTACATACATCTAAAAGCTGTGTATTGTACGAGTACGAATACGGGTGCATACGAGTAGAATTGTTGATGAAACTGAATGAGGATGTAATTGTAAGCATTTTTGTTAAGTAGAAGTATTTTGATAAGTGTATTGAAGTCTTTCAAAAGTGTATAAATACATATTAAAACACTACATGTATATACATTTTAACTGAGTCGTTAAGTCATCGTTAGTCGTTACATGTAAGTGTTGTTTTGAAACCTTTAGGTTGACGATCTTGTTAAATGTTGTTAACCCAATGTTTATAATATCAAATGAGATTTTAAATTATTATATTATCATGATATTATCATGTATGAATATCTCTTAATATGATATATATACATTAAATGTCTTTACAACGATAATCGTTACATATATGTCTCGTTTAAAAATCATTAAGTTAGTAGTCTTGTTTTTACATATGTAGTTCATTGTTAATATACTTAATAATATGTTTACTTATCATAGTATCATGTTAACTATATATATATCCATATATATGTCATCATATAGTTTTTACAAGTTTTAACGTTCGTGAATCACCGGTCAACTTGGGTGGTCAATTGTCTATATGAAACATATTTCAATTAATCAAGTCTTAACAAGTTTGATTGCTTAACATGTTGGAAACATTTAATCATGTAAATATCAATCTCAATTAATATATATATAAACATGGAAAAGTTCGGGTCACTACACCTTCACAGGTACTGCGTTAACATGGTGGAATACCTATCTCGAACAAATGGGACAAGATGCTGCTTATGCACTACCGTGGTCAGCATTCAAACACTTAATGAACGAGCAGTACCGTCCCAGAAACGAGTTCAATAAGCTCAAGGTAGAGCTTAGAGGGTTACGAACACAAGGGTTTGATATTACCACGTACGAACGACGATTCACAGAGTTGTGCCTATTGTGTCCGGGAGCGTTCGGAGATGAAGAAGAGAAAATCGATGCATTTGTAAAAGGGTTACCGGAAAGGATCCAAGAGGATATAAGTTCACACGAGCCCGCCTCCATACAAAAGGCAAGTCGAATGGCTCATAAACTTATAAATCAAATTGAGGAAAGGATTAAAGAACAGACGGCCGAAAAAGCCAATACGAAACAAGTCAAGAGGAAATGGGAAGAAACCAGTGACAAGGGTCACAATTTCAATAATCAACCCAACAATCATAACTACAATCGCACCAAATTTCGCAACAACAAATGCAACAACAACAACCACCCCAGCAATAACTACAACAACTGTTTCAACAACAATAACAACCGAAACAACAACCCTAACAATAACAACAAGAGGCAGAAATTTTGACAGAGATGTGAAGGATACCATCCAACTAGGCTCTGTACAGCAGTGTGTACTAAGTGTAATAGAAAGGGCCATGGTGCGACAAAGTGCAAAATCTACGGATCAATGGCTAAGGGAACAAATAATGCCGGAACAAGTTATGCAGACATTACCTGTTTCAGATGCGGGAAGAACGGCCATTACAAAAATATGTGTCCAAATCAGGGGGATAATAATGGGCAAGGTCGAGGAAGAGTCTTCAACATTAATGCGGTTGAAGCGTATGAAGACCCGGAGCTTGTTACAGGTACATTTCTTATTGACAATACATCTGCTTATGTTTTATTTGATTCGGGTGCGGATAGAAGCTATATGAGTAAGGATTTTTGTGCTAAATTAAGTTGTCCATTGACGCCTTTGGATAATAAGTTTATACTAGAATTAGCAAACGGTAAATTAATTGCAGCAGATAATATATGTCGGAATAGAGAAATTAAACTGGTTAGCGAAACATTTAAGATTGATTTGATACCAGTAGAGTTAGGGAGTTTTGATGTGATAATCAGCATGGACTGGTTGAAAGAGGTGAAAGCAGAGATCGTATGTTACAAAAATGCAATTCGCATTGTACGAGAAGAAGGAAAACCCTTAATGGTGTACGGAGAAAAGAGCAACGCGAAGCTAAATATTATTAGTAATTTGAAGGCGCAAAAGTTAATAAGAAAGGGTTGCTATGCTGTTCTAGCACACGTCGAGAAAGTACAAACTGAAGAAAAGAGCATCAATGATGTTCCCGTCGCAAAAGAATTTCCCGATGTATTTCTGAAAGAATTACCGGGATTACCTCCACACCGATCCGTTGAATTTCAAATAGATCTTGTACCGGGAGCTGCACCAATAGCTCGTGCTCCATACAGACTCGCACTCAGCGAAATGAAGGAACTTCAAAGCCAATTACAAGAACTTCTAGAGCGTGGTTTCATACGACCAAGTACATCATCATGGGGAGCTCCTGTTTTATTTGTCAAAAAGAAGGATGGTACATTCAGATTGTGTATCGACTACCGAGAGTTGAACAAACTTACCATCAAGAACCGTTACCCACTACCGAGAATCGACGACTTATTTGATCAATTACAAGGCTCGTCAGTTTATTCGAAGATTGATTTACTTTCTGGGTGTCATCAAATGCGGGTGAAAGAGGACGATATTCCGAAGACTGCTTTCAGAACGCGTTACGGTCATTACGAGTTTATGGTTATGCCGTTTGGATTGACTAACGCACCAGCTGTGTTCATGGACCTCATGAACCGTATGTGTGGGCCATATCTCGACAAGTTTGTCATTGTTTTCATTGATGACATACTTATCTACTCAAAGAATGATCAAGAGCACGAAGAACATTTGAGAAAAGTGCTAGAGTTATTGAGGAAAGAAAAACTGTACTCTAAGTTTTCAAAGTGTGCATTTTGGTTGGAAGAAGTTCAATTCCTCGGTCACATAGTGAACAAAGAAGGTATTCAGGTGGATCCGGCAAAGATTGAGACTGTTGAAAAGTGGGAAACCCCGAAAACTCCGAAGCATATACCCCAATTTTTAGGACTGGCTGGTTACTACAGAAGATTCATCCAAGATTTTTCCAATATAGCAAAACCCTTGACTGCATTAACGCATAAAGGGAAGAAATTTGAATGGAAGGATGAACAAGAAAAATCGTTTCAATTGTTGAAGAAAAAGTTAACTACGACACCTATATTTTCATTGCCTGAAGGGAATGATGATTTTCTGATATATTGTGACGCCTCAAAGCAAGGCCTCGGTTGTGTATTAATGCAACGAACGAAGGTAATTGCTTATGCATCTAGACAATTGAAGATTCACGAGCAAAATTATACGACACACGATTTGGAATTAGGCGCTGTTGTTTTTGCATTAAAGACTTGGAGACACTACTTATATGGGGTCAAAAGTATTATATATACCGACCACAAAAGTCTTCAACATATATTTAATCAGAAACAACTGAACATGAGGCAGCGCAGGTGGATTGAATTGTTGAATGATTACGATTTTGAGATTCGTTACCACCCGGGGAAGGCGAATGAGGTAGCCGACGCTTTGAGTAGAAAGGACAGAGAACCCATTCGAGTAAAAGCTATGAATATAATGATTCACAATAACCTTACTACTCAAATAAAGGAGGCGCAACAAGGAGTTTTAAAAGAGGGAAATTTAAAGGATGAAATACCCAAAGGATCGGAGAAGTATCTTAATATTCGGGAAGACGGAACCCGGTATAGGGCTGAAAGAATTTGGGTACCAAAACTTGGAGATATGAGAGAAATGGTACTTCGAGAAGCTCATAAAACCAGATATTCAATACATCCCGGAGCGGGAAAGATGTACAAAGATCTCAAGAAACACTTTTGGTGGTCGGGTATGAAAGCCGATATTGCTAGATACGTAGGAGAATGTTTGATGTGTTCTAAGGTCAAAGCTGAGCATCAGAAACCATCAGGTCTGCTTCAACAACCCGAAATCCCGGAATGGAAATGGGAAAACATTACCATGGATTTCATCACTAAATTGCCAAGGACTGCAAGTGGTTTTGATACTATTTGGGTAATAGTTGATCGTCTCACCAAATCAACACACTTCCTGCCAATAAGAGAAGATGACAAGATGGAAAAGTTAGCACGACTGTATTTGAAGGAAGTCGTCTCCAGACATGGAATACCAATCTCTATTATCTCTGATAGGGATGGCAGAATTGTTTCAAGGTTTTGGCAGACATTACAACAAGCATTGGGAACTCATCTAGACATGAGTACTGCCTATCATCCACAAACCGATAGGCATAGCAAAAGGACGATACAGACTCTTGAATACATGCTACGAGAATGTGTTATTGATTTTGCAAACGGTTGGGATCGACATCTACCATTAGCAGAATTTTCCTACAACAACAGTTACCACTCGAGTATCAAAATGACACCGTTCGAAGCACTTTATGGTAGAAAGTGTAGATCTCCAATTTGTTGGAATGAATTGGGGGATAGACAGATTACGAGTCCAGAGATAATCCAAGAAACTACAGAGAAAATCATCCAAATTCAACAACGGTTGAAAATCGTTCAGAGTCGATAAAAGAGCTACGCGGACTTTAACAGGAAAGATATAGAATTTGAAATTGGGAAGATGGTCATGCTTAAGGTTTCGCCTTGGAAAGGCGTTGTTCGATTTGGTAAATGGGGAAAACTAAATCCAAGATACATTGGACCATTCAAGATTTTAGATCGTGTCGGACCAGTAGCCTACCGACTTGAATTACCACAACAACTCGCCGATGTACATAATACCTTTCCCGTCTCGAATCTGAAGAAGTGCTTAGCTAAAGAAGATCTCACTATTCCTTTAGACGAAATTAAAATCAATGAAAAACTACAATTCATTGAGGAACCCGTCGAGAAAATGGATCGTGAGATTAAAAGGCTCAAGCAAAACAAGATACTAATTGTTAAGGTTCGATGGAATGCTCGTAGAGGACCCGAGTTCACCTGGGAACGAGAAGATCAGATGAAGAAGAAATACCCGCACTTATTTCCAGAAGATACGTCAACACCTCCAACTGCTTAAAATTTCGGGACGAAATTTATTTAACGGGTAGGTACTGTAGTGACCCGAACTTTTCCATGTTTATATATATTAAATGAAATTAATATTTATATGATTAAGTGTGTCCAACATGTTAAGCAATCAAACTTTTTAAGACTTGATTAATTGAAATAGGTTTTATACAGACAATTGACCACCCAAGTTGACCGGTGATTCACGAACGTTAAAACTTGTAAAAACTATATGATGTCATATATATGGATATATATATATAGTTAACATGGTATTATGATAACTAAACATATCATTAAGTATATTAACAATGAACTACATATGTAAAAACAAGACTACTAACTTAATGATTTCGAAACGAGACATATATGTAACGATTATCGTTGTAACGACATTTAATTGTATATATATCATATTAAGATATATTAATATATCATAATATCATGATAATGTAATAATTTAACATCTCATTTGATATAATAAACAATGGGTTAACAACACTTAACATGATCGTTAACCTAAAGGCTTCAAAACAACATTTACATGTAACGACTAACGATGACTTAACGACTCAGTTAAAATGTATATACATGTAGTGTTTTAATATGTATTTATACACTTTTGAAAGACTTCAAGACACTTATTAAAATACTTCTACTTAACAAAAATGTTTACAAATTACATTCTCGTTCAGTTTCATCAACAATTCTACTCGTATGCACTCGTATTCGTACTCGTACAATACACAGCTTTTAGATGTATGTACTATTGGTATATACACTCCAATGATCAGCTCTTAGCAGCCCATGTGAGTCACCTAACACATATGGGAACCATTATTTGGCAACTAGCATGAAATATCTCATAAAATTACAAAAATATTAGTAATCATTCATGACTTATTTACATGTAAACAATTACATATCCTTTATATCTAATCCATATACCAATGACTAAAAACACCTACAAACACTTTCAATTATCAATTTTCTTCATCAAATTGATCTCTCTCAAGTTCTATCTTCAAGTTCTATCTTCAAGTTCTAAGTGTTCTTCATAAATTCTATAAATTCTAGTTTCATAAAATCAAGAATACTTTCAAGTTTGCTAGCTTACTTCCAATCTTGTAAAGTGATCATCCAACCTCAAGAAATCTTTCTTATTGTAACACCCGCATTTTGGGCCTAGATGAAATGACCATTGTACCCTTGGGGTATGGTGTAATTAGTGATTTTAATAATTATATGTTTATAATTATTTGGTTGTTTAGTTGAGACCAGTTTGTGACAAGGGTCACAGAACAGGTTCGTTTGTTGAATTTAGACTCCGTTAGGGCCGCCTAATGAAGTACGAAAGATATTAGATAACTGGTAAATACCCGTGTGTTATGGTGTATGGGTTTTTAACCCATTTATAAGCCTGTTTCCAGACTATTCTTCCATTTTTTTCCCAAAATTAAATCAAGAACACCGTACCTAACATTTATCACTCTCAAACCCTAATCTAATTCAATTGTGGAATTGGATCAAGAAGCTTTAAGGATTGAATTGTTACTTCTTAGTGATCATCTATCCAGGTTTGTAAGATTGAATCATTGTTTGATTTCTTAAGAATTGGGTTTTTGTGTTCTTGAATAAAAAGTGAGCTTTGATGCTTGAATCTTCATGAAATGTATTTGTTATGCGTAATTGATATTAGATATATGTTCTATAGTTGTTATATGATGTTTTTGAAGTGGTTTCATGATCAGATTGAGCAAAAATCATGTTTTGGGGTCAAAAAAACGCGAAAACAGCGAGCTGTAGGTGTTCATCAGCACCCACACTTTTGACAGGTCACTCGTACGAGTGACCACACTTTTGATGGGTCAACCACGCATGTGAGGGCTCACTCGCACGAGTGAGGCCTCAGTCACACGTGTGACACCTGGTCAGATTTTGTGAAAACTTGTTTTGGTCAAAACTTTCTAACCGTAGCTCCGTTTTTGATGAATCAAGTATCGTTGGAATCGTAATGAAAAATCCTTTCCAATGGTAAACTTTTAAGAAACTGGATCAAATTTTATTTTGGTCAGAAAAAGGGGTTTTAGGGTATATGCCTTGTTGTGCACGCTTTTGAGTGTCGTTATGGGTTGAAGTTATGATGTAGACTTATCATATAGTGATTACATGTTTGTAGGTGTTGATTTAGTGTATGTATTGATGTTTGATGCTGTGATTTTGGGTTGAAACCCATATAAATAGTTGTTGCTACTGTTCTTCATCACTCGCACGAGTGAGCCTTCACTCGTACGGTTGAGGTAGTCAACCGTGTGGAGAACCGTGTGAGTGAGTGGTGATGGGAACTTATGTTTTGATTGTGATGATACGTACGATTAAAATGTGACTCGTACGAGTCACTGGTCACTCATGTAATGAACCGTACGGATCAGGTGAGTCATTGTAGGATGTTTGGTCATAGACCAAACGTACGAGTGAGTTGTCAACCGCACGGTTGAGTGTTCTCAAACGTGCATGTGATGGTGTTAGTCGTATGGTTGACAGACCAGTTGTAAAGTGATTAAGTGTTGATTTTAGTATTGTTGTGTTATTGTCTTGTTGTCGGGTTGTTATCAAGACATGATTACTGACTGTGTTATGTCTATTCTCAGGTGATAAGGACGAAGAGAAGGCTCAGTAAGATTAGAATTCTGAGTGCCTTCTGTTGCTGGTAATCGGTGAGTGGGATTATCTCCGAGTGTAGTATAGAGTAGCAAGATGTGCTACTATGTTATACTGTTTTAGTTGCTATGCTTAGTAGATTTGTTGTAATAATGATCATTGTAGAGTTGCCATGCTCGTCGTAGGGACAGTTGTTCATAGTGGTAGTTGCTTAACAGTTGTGTGCACAAATTATAGTTGCCTGTTGGAACCTATTGTTGTTAGGTTCAGCTCAGGGAGGTCAACCTTGTTGTTGTTGGGTCCAGTTGGCTACTGTTTGTTGAGTATAGTGATGAATGACGCATCACCTGCGTGTGGATTTACTATACTGGAGATTCAGTAGTAAGGACTTTCGGTAGACGCTAGACAGATCAGCTAGTGGTCGTGTGCTCGTACAAGCCGCCGAGCTAGTTGGAGCATAGTTGTTAGTTGATAGTTGCTAGTTGTTAGTTGTCGGTTGCCTGATATTGATTGTCGTAGTTGCTATAGTTGTAGAAGTTGGTACTGTATGCTAGATCTGTTAGATGATTCCATTCACTTAGCCTTGTGCTAACCCCCCTCACCTCCTCCCTTGCAGGTTTTGGATCTTAGTGCTGGTAGGGACGGGAGTCGCGTTGAAGATATGTTTGAAAAGACGAACTATGATGTCTTAACTTTTATAAATATGTAACTAGTCGTTTAATGTAACACCGGTGGTTTGTAATGAAGTAATTAACTAAGGGTATTTATGTAAATTAAGTCTTCCGCTGTGACTTAAAAAAAAATCTAGGGTGTTACAACTTGGTATCAGAGCATAGGTTTGGCCGTATGTACATTGTGTTGAATGTCATGTTCCCAAACCTTGTGTTGTGTCAAACATATCTGAGGGGACGGGTTAAGTGAATGTAGGGATTGCATGCGTTAGTTGATAGGTACTAACATGTTTTTCACTAAGCGTTGGTGTGAGTTGTTGTGGTAGTGCAGATATGGCAGATAATGCAGGAAACGCAACTGGTACGTCAGCCCCCGGAACATTCAGAGCCCCAGATGAAGACGGATATGTGTCAGAAGAGGATCCGCAGGAACAAATTCTAGATTTGGAACGTCAGGTAAAGGAAGCACATGATCGAATAAGGGAATTAGAACAAACTCAGGTAATAGTGAATCCAAGTGGTAGCGTACCGAATCAAATGTTTAATGGGTATCCGGTGCAGCCAAATATGTATCAGCAAACTGGAAGTGCTTTCCAACAATCGCAATGGTTACCACCTCAGTATCAGTTTCCTCAACAGTATCAGATGCCACCTCAGTTTAATCAACAGTTCCCAAATCAGATGTGGGGTCCGTATCAGACGCCGATGTTTCAATAACCGAAGAAATGTACTTTCAAACAGTTTCTGAATTGTAATCCACCAGAGTACTCAGGAAGTTCTAACCCAACGGTAACCCTTAACTGGTTAAGAGAGATAGAGAAGATTTTTGAGGCCTGTCAGTGCGAACCGGAATTACAGGTTATTTATGCTAGTCGTATGTTGAAAAATAGGGCAATGGTTTGGTGGGATACAGTTATTTCTAGTATACCGAAAGATCAAGTGAACATGATTACTTGGGAACAATTTTATAGTAAAGTTTGTGAGCAGTATTGTTCGTCCTATGATCTCAATCGAATTAAGACAGAATTTTTGACAATGAAAATGACACCTCAGATGACGATAGATGCGGTGATTGAGCAGTATATGGATAAATTAAGGTTCGTGCAACAGTGGGTTCCAGACGAACATGCCAGAATTCAGCACTTTGTTAATATAATTTTACCAGAGTACAGAACAATGGTTAGGATGGCGACGACGTTATCGCAAGCGTTTGTTATGGCAAAGATGGTAAAGGATGACGTCAGAGCAGCAAGGAATAGAATAGTAGGTTATGAGATGCCACAACAAGATCAGGTGATGAGTCATTCAGACTATAGGTCAAAGAAGTCTGTTAAGTTGAAACAGAAGAGTGGGTCAGAACATCGTGGGTCAGCATCAAGTCAGAATTCTTGGTGCTATAGTTGCAGATCATCTCATAGTGGTCCTTGTTCAGATTCAACCAAAAGATGTTTGAGATGTGGTATTGTGGGGCACGAGATTCGGATGTGTTCGTTCCAAGAGGATGTATGTTGGAAATGTCATCAAGTGGAGCATAGGTCAGCTTAGTGTCCGTATGTAAGAGGATCAGGTTCTGGGGCAGGGCCAGGAGCGCAGTCGGGATCAGTAGGTGGATCTTCTGGTTCTCCAGTTGCGCAGAAAAGAAAGAATCCACCTACGGCAACATCAAGAGCTTATCAGATGGTTGCAGATGCAGATGTTGATTATGATGTGAATGCAGGTATGATTCAAAATCCTTGTACTGTTTAGTTGTATATATGTATGATTGTGTATATATACATATATGTGTGTTTTAGATTGATAAATCTTGATGGTAGTGTAAGATTTATTTTGTTGTGCTATGTTGTTGTATGCTTAGTTGCGACCCTTATGTGCCTGGTTGGGTAAGGGTGACCTTTAGGTTAATTTTTTGAGATTGAAAACTGTAACTTTGATAGAGATGTGTTGGGTACCCTGATGTAGTGGACTTTTGTCGACATGAGATTACATGATAGTAACACTGTTGTAACTGATATGATAGAAAGAGGACTGTGTTGATTGGATAATTCCTTTGCTTAAACAGATGTATGATACTGCTAGTTGAGCGTATTTTTGACATTGATGAACATATGTTGCGATTTTCTATGCTTGTTGGATGTGTATTAATGTTGGTAGATTATATTTGAGCATTTGATGGACAATGTTTTGAGTAACTATGATTGGACAGATGTTGTGATTGATTAGTCATAAAGTAGTTAAATTAATTACCAATGTTTATTGAGGAGATTGATTGGACATAAGTTAGTGAATGAGACAAGTAGAATTTTTCTGTTACGAGCAACTCAGAATGAAGGTATGATTTAGGATAATATGTTTGTGTCTGGCCAACAGAAGTATATTGTGATAAATCATACGGAATTTCTGGGAAGTTGAAGGAAAATTAGGTGGCCTGTGCTATATTGGATTGTGATGTGACTGGACATGACACGAATAACTTGTGAAGTTCGGTTGACATAAGAGACAATTTCGTGAATATAGGTACAGATTTTAACATGATGAATAATTCTATTGCCTAAGCTTGGGATAATTAGGAAAAGTGGATTGTATAAAGAGTTGAATTGGATGACAGATCTTGAAATTTGTGATACAGAATGGGGTAGAAACATGAATTTGACTCTGATTATTTGACTTGATCGTGTAATTTGTGAGTTTAAGTGGATTAACGGACGTTGATCGATGAAGATTGTGACAAATTATTTTGTATCAGGAGTGTATTGACGTCAAGAATCTCATTTCCCTATGCAATTGTGGTAGATATTGTCGGTACCGGGGATAAGATCGATAAAGTTAACCGTGTGTTTTGGCGGTTCGAGTAACAATTTTTGGGTTTGTTGACCATAGTTGACCCAATTCCGAGGACGGAATCTCTTTTAAGGAGGGTAGATTTGTAACACCCGCGTTTTGGGCCTAGATGAAATGACCATTGTACCCTTGGGGTATGGTGTAATTAGTGATTTTAATAATTATATGTTTATAATTATTTGGTTGTTTAGTTGAGACCAGTTTGTGACAAGGGTCACAGAACAGGTTCGTTTGTTGAATTTGGACTCCGTTAGGGCCGCCTAACGAAGTACGAAAGATATTAGATAACTGGTAAATACCCGTGTGTTATCGGGTATGGGTTTTTAACCCATTTATAAGCCTGTTTCCAGACTATTCTTCCATTTTTTCCCAAAATTAAATCAAGAACACCGTATCTAACATTTATCACTCTCAAACCCTAATCTAATTCAAGTGTGGAATTGGATCAAGAAGCTTTAAGGATTGAATTGTTACTTCTTACTGATCATCTATCCAGGTTTGTAAGATTGAATCATCGTTTGATTTCTTAAGAATTGGGTTTTTGTGTTCTTGAATAAAAAGTGAGTTTTGATGCTTGAATCTTCATGAAATGTGTTTGTTATGCGTAATTGATGTTAGATATATATTCTATAGTTGTTATATGATGTTTTTGAAGTGGTTTCATGATCAAATTGAGCAAAAATCATGTTTTGGGGTAAAAAAAATGCGAAAACAGCGAGCTGTAGGTGTTCATCAGCACCCACACTTTTGACAGGTCACTCGTACGAGTGACCACACTTTTGATGGGTCAACTGCGCGTGTGAGGGCTCACTCGCACGAGTGAGGCCTCAGTCACACGTGTGACACCTGGTCAGATTTTGTGGAAACTTGTTTTGGTCATAACTTTCTAACCGTAGCTCCGTTTTTGATGAATCAATTATCGTTGGAATCGTAATGAAAAATCATTTCCAATGGTAAACTTTTAAGAAACTGGATCAAACTTTATTTTTGTCAGAAAAAGGGGTTTTAGGGTATATGCCTTGTTGTGCACGCTTTTGAGTGTCGTTATGGGTTGAAGTTATGATGTAGACTTATCATATAGTGATTACATGTTTATAGGTGTTGATTTAGTGTATGTATTGATGTTTGATGCTGTGATTTTGGGTTGAAACCCATATAAATAGTTGTTGCTACTGTTCTTCATCACTCGCACGAGTGAGCCTTCACTCGTACGGTTGAGGTAGTCAACCGTGTGGTGAACCGTGCGAGTGAGTGGTGATGGGAACTTATGTTTTGATTGTGATGATACGTACGATTGAGATGTGACTCGTACGAGTCACTGGTCACTCGTGTAGTGAACCGTACAGATCAGGTGAGTCATTGTTGGATGTTTGGTCATAGACCAAACGTACGAGTGAGTTGTCAACCGCACAGTTGAGTGTTCTCAAATGTGCGTGTGATGGTGTTACTCGTACGGTTGATAGACCAGTTGTAAAGTGATTAAGTGTTGGTTTTATTATTGTTGTGTTATTGTCTTGTTGTCGGGTTGTTATCAAGACATGATTACTGACTGTGTTATGTCTATTCTCAGGTGATAAGGACGAAGAGAAGGCTCAGTAAGATTAGAATTCTGAGTGCCTTCTGTTGCTGGTAATCGGTGAGTGGGATTATCTCCGGGTGTAGTATAGAGTAGCAAGTTGTGCTACTATGTTATAATGTTTTAGTTGCCATGCTTAGTAGATTTGTTGTAATAATGATCATTGTAGAGTTTCCATGCTAGTCGTAGGGACAGTTGTTCATAGTGGTAGTTGCTTAACAGTTGTGTGCACAAATTGTAGTTGCCTATTAGAACCTATTGTTGTTAGGTTCAGCTCAGGGAGGTCAACCTTGTTGTGGTTGGGTCCAGTTGGCTACTGTTTGTTGAGTATAGTGCTGAATGACGCATCACCTGCGTGTGGATTTACTATACTGGGGATTCAGTAGTAAGGACTTTCGGTAGACGCTAGACTGATCAGCTAGTGGTCGTGTGCTCGTACAAGCCGCCGAGTCTCTAGTTGGAGCATAGTTGTTAGTTGATAGTTGCTAGTTGTTAGTTGTCGGTTGCCTGATATTGATTGTTGTAGTTGCTATAGTTGTACAAGTTGGTACTGTATGCTAGATCTGTTAGATGATTCCATTCACTTAGCCTTGTGCTAACCCCCCTCACCTCCTCCCTTGCAGGTTTTGGATCTTAGTGCTGGTAGGGACGGGAGTCGCGTTGAAGATATGTTTGACAAGACGAACTCTGATGTCTTAACTTTTATAAATATGTAACTAGTCGTTTAATGTAACACCGGTGGTTTGTAATGAAGTAATTAACTAAGGGTATTTATGTAAATTAAGTCTTCCGCTGTGATTTAAAAAAAAAAAATCTAGGGTGTTACACTTATTTACAGTAAGATATCTTTCTAATACAAGGTAATACTCATATTCAAACTTTGATTCAATTTCTATAACTATAACAATCTTATTTCGAGTGGAAATCTTACTTGAACTTGTTTTCGTGTCATGATTCTGCTTCAAGAACTTTCAAGCCATCCAAGGATCCTTTGAAGCTAGATATATTTTCTCATTTCCAGTGCGTTTATCCACAAAACCTAAGGTAGTAATGATGTTCATAACATCATTTGATTCATATATATAAAACTACCTTATTCGAAGGTTTAAACTTGTAATTACTAGAACATAGTTTAGTTAATTCTAAACTCGTTCGCAAACAAAAGTTAATCCTTCTAACTTGACTTTTAAAATCAACTAAACACATGTTCTATATCTATATGATATGCTAACTTAAGGATTTAAAACCTGAAAACACGAAAAACACCGTAAAACTGGATATACGCCGTCGTAGTAACACCGCGGGCTGTTTTGGGTTAGTTAATTAAAAACTATGATAAACTTTGATTTAAAAGTTGTTCTTCTGGGAAAATTATTTTTCTTATGAACATGAAACTATATCCAAAAATCATGATTAAACTCAAAATGGAAGTATGTTTTCCAAAATGGTCATCTAGACGTCGTTCTTTCGACTGAAATGACTACCTTTACAAAAATGACTTGTAACCTGTATTTCCGACTATAAACTTATACTTTTTCTGTATAGATTCATAAACTTAAGTTCAATATTAAACCATAGCAATTGGATTCACTCAAAACGGATTTAAAACGAAGAAGTTATGGGTAAAACAAGATTGGATATTTTTACTTGTTGTAGCTACGTGAAAATTGGTAACAAATCTATACAAATCATATCCTAGCTAACTTATATTGTATTATACATGTATTCTAATATATTATGTAATCTTGGGATACCATAGACACGTATGCAAATGTTTTGACATATCATATCGACCCATCTATATATATTATTTGGAACAACCATAGACACTCTATATGCAGTAATGTTGGAGTTAGCTATACATGGTTGAGGTTGATTCCAAAAATATATATACTTTGAGTTGTGATCTAGCCTGAGATGTGTATACACTGGGTCGTGGATTGGGTCAAGATAATATATATCAATTTATTTCTGTACATCTAACTATGGACAACTAGTTGTAGGTTACTAACGAGGACAGCTGACTGAAAATATTTAGAATATTAAAACGTATTAAAAAATGTTGTAAATATATTTTGAACATACTTTGATATATATGTACATATTTGTTATAGGTTCGTGAATCGACCAGTGACCAAGTCTTACTTCCCGACGAAGTAAAAATCTGTGAAAGTGAGTTATAGTCCCACTTTTAAAATTTAATATTTTGAGATGAGAATACATGCAGCTTTATAAATGTTTTACAAAATAGACACAAGTACGCAAAACTACATTCTATGGTTGGATTATTAAACCGAATATCGCCCTTTAAGTCTGGTAGCCTAAGAATTAGGGAAATGGCCCCTAATTGACGCAAATCCTAAAGATAGATCTATTGGGCTTAACAACCCCCGTTCAGGTTATGGATGGTTTAGTACTTCGAGATTATTATACCGACGAGAGGTTCTGTTTTGGGGATATTCTATGCATTAAGTTAACGTCGGTTACCAGGTGTTCAACATATGAATGATTTTTATCTCTATGCAGTTTGGGAAATGCCTGATAAGAGATGTGTTATAAAAATGAAATCTTGTGGTCTATTATTATGATTTAATAATATGTAGATTAAACCTATAACTCACCAATAATTTTATTGACGTTTTAAGCATGTTTATTCTCAGGTGATTATTAAGAGCTTCCGCTGTTGCATACTAAATTAAGGACAAGATTTGGAATCCATGCTTGTATAATATTGTTTAAAAACTGCATTCGAAGACTTATGTTGATGTGTAATATTATTGTAAACCATTATGTAATGGTCGTGTGAAATACGTTATATTTTAGATTATCATTATTTGATAATCGTCGTAATATTTTAAAGGTTATGGTTTGTTTTAAAATCGAATGCAGTCTTTGAAAAACGTCTCATATAGAGGTCAAAACCTCGCGACGAAATCAATTAATATGGAACGTTTATAATCAATATGAACGGGACATTTCAATATATATATATATATATATATATATATATATATATATATATATATATATATATATATATATATATATATATATATATATATATATATCTATACCATACTTTTTGATATATCCATCAAAAATTTTTATGTACACTCTCGAATCACAATTTAGGGAGATTTTGGATTTATGTTTTAAAAACTAATTATGCGATTTAGATAATCATAATTAAATAATTAGCTGTATCAAAATATGATTTAAATTAGCGGTGTTTGAATTTGATTATGCTGTTTGATAACGTAATAATTAGATAATCAGTAGTTTGAGTGTTTGGATAAAGCATAATATTTGTAATGGATTGATCGATTCATCGGATATCTGTCCGATTCATCGGATATATATCGATCCGATTCATTATAGTGGTCGGTGGAGAATGAAGTTCGTAAAATTTTCTAAAATTGTTCGCAAAAAGTAGGTGAACTCTTGTAATGGAACGGATGTAATATTATTTAGTTAAAATTATTTAATTTTTCATTAAATAATACTTAGTATTTGTTAAACAACTAAAAAAGGAGTCAAAATGTAAGCAAATAAAAACAAATAAAGAAATAAAAGACCAACAAACAAATAAAAGATCATTAGAGTGAAATGATTTTTAATTGGAATTGGAATAAATATGAAAATAAAAATGTATATATATATATATATATATATATATATATATATATATATATATATATATATATATATATATATATATATATGTATATGGGCAGGATCAATGGGGAAGTAACCAATCGGGGGAAAGCGGGGGGAAGCAAATTTTTTTTTTTTTTCATTTTTTTGAATTTTTTTTTCGGCATCAAGATCACACGAAAATATGAACATTTAGAAGAGACACTTCGTGATGAATGTTATTATTTAGGCGGAAAAACGATCGACAAAAATAACATTCAAGATAATATTGTTCGTGAAGAATATGAACGTTTTTTTCCATGTTTTGTGAAGTAAAATTTAGCCCGATTTAGAGTTTAGGGTTTAGGGTTTAGGGTTTGGTGTTTTGGGTTTATTCCATAAACCCAAAACACTAAACCCTAAACCCTAAACCCTAAACTCTAAACTGTTCGTGTTAAAAACTCAATCTAAATCCTAAATCTAAACCATAAATCTAAACCCTAAACCCTAAATTTCTAAACCCTAATATCTAAACCCTATAAACCCTAATATCTAAACCCTAATATATAAACCCCAATAGCTAAAACCTCAAAATACGCTCGAAAAATACGATAATTGTTATATATTACTTCTTCGAGCGTTTTTCCGCCAAAATAAAAACATTTATCACAAAGTGTCTCTACTAAATGTTCACATTTTCATCTCATCTATAATGTTCGTGAACAAAGTTTCTTCAAAAAACGAAAAAAAAAAAAGTTTTTGCTTCCCCCCGAATGGTTACTTCCCTCTTGATCCTACCACAATATATATATATATATATATATATATATATATATATATATATATATATATATATATATATATATATATATATATATATATATATATATATATATATTGTGGAGTATCTAGATATACTGAATTTATAACTATCTATGGAAAAATAATAAAAAAGTTAAAATAAAATAGTCAAAGATGTCAGGGGCTAGGGGGAGGGGTCCTCTTAGAATTTCCGTATTTTATTTTGCATTGAAGGCTTTTTATCCACACAAGTTTCACAGGGGTATTTTGAGAAAAGGTAAGAAGAAAATTAAAAGTTAAAAACGGCATTATGCTGCAGTGACACCCACCTCACTTTTTCAAAATCACGATCTAAGCTTGAGAAAACGTGGTTAATTGATTTTTAAATATATCTTATCAAACACTATTATTTGATTATTTATAATTTTAAAACGTGATAATCAAATAATTAATCAAATAATCAACATTAAAATGCAACCCCAAACACTCCCTAAAATTAATAAAATAATATATTTGAAATTTTATCCTTTCATTAAATGTATGTATTTTTTAAACGGCAAATACTATATGTATATGTATGTTTCTATGTTTATCTGATGATTATCTTTAAAATTTACATACAGAAGAAGCGAGCCTTTATCAGAGAAATGAAAGCAGCTACGTGTTAGCGCATCCGTTTACTTGCTCGTTAGCGCCTTTCCTTTAGGTGACTTCACCTTTTCTATTCAACTCTTTTTTCAAATGAAAATTTAGGGATCCCTCTTATTCATAGATTTTGAAACTAGAAGAACCAACACTTAAGAAATGTAACCAATAGAAGGATCTCATCATGTCCCGACATTGTTCGCTATCAAGTCCCCTGGTTCGTTTAGTCCTCCTATATGCGCAATTCTCTGTTTTCGTTCGTGATCATGTTAGGCGAAAGATAGATGTAGAGGAGCGGCTGCTTTTTACAACACGATTAAATGTCAAATTCAAATATATACTAATTTTAACGATCGCATAATCATTGCAGTATTATCCAATATAAGATATCAAATTATTTCACACAAAAAACATGAATTAAAACAGCAAACAACTTTAACCGTTCAAGTAACAAAAACTTAATCAGTACCATTTTTCTTTAGTGAAAATCTATCTGTTACTTGCTTTATTTCTTAATGTTGAAACTAGAATAATTGCTATAACATAGTTTACATAGTAAGGCTACTCACTATCTTTATTAAAATGCACCTTTGGCGTGTGTCAAAGACTTGGCCAAGATAAGTAACAACACGCCAATTTGGCCGCCAACCAAAACAATGATGTCGGTTGGTGTTGATGGGTGGACCCTCCTTTTGTTTTAAAATTTTGTTTTTTAAATTGAATCGATTAAGGTTTAGTTTCTTTCTTTTTAGTGATTACACTAGCCGAATGGATATGGTGAAGGAAGTTGGTGATACATTATACATACATTCAGTTTAAATGTATGTATATGTATAACTGATACATACAATGTATTCCTGATACATACAATGTATTCCTCTCGTCTCAAATTAATAGCCATATTTTTACTTTTGAAAATCTTTATTTCTTAATAATAATAAATAATATACTAATAAATGAAAATACAAACGAACTAATAAACTTAAAACCAGAGGAAACATAAGAAATTAGCCGAAGATCCCCTGCGTTTCCTTTCTTCCGGACGTAAGTCACCCCATCCACTTTATCAATGTTCACTCCTCCTTTTCGAGACGTAAATGAATACAAAAGAACATTTTCCAACTCTATAATAATAAGCATGGTTGCAAACGGCATTCATTGTGACGACTGTTGTGGCGTTTTGGTGACTAGCCCATATTGCCCCCATCTTGGCATCTAATAAGTCGGTCAACGGTTAAAAGTCGGGTCAAAGGCGGGAAAGGTCGGGTCAACTCCGGTCGAAAGTTCGGTAAAAGTCGGTCAAATTGATCAAGGATGTTTAGTGCTACTTTTTTGTATTATATTAGCGGTAATAGATATTATAGGTACAAACTGGTCAAAAAAGGTTTTTGACTTTAAAAAAAGTCTCTCTCTTTCTCTCTCTCTCTCTCTAAATCTATCTATCTATATATATATATATATATATATATATATATATATATATATATATATATATATATATATATATATATATATATATATATATATATATATATATATATGGAGAGGATCCAGTGAACTTTTTTAGTGTGAGAACTCTAGGAACTCCAAAAAACACCTAAATACACTTAAATTCGAGCAAAAATACAAAACACGGACGAACAAAAATTCATAGTCGAGCAAAAAAAAAAAAAAATTCCGAAAAAAATGTAGAACCATTTTTTGTTCGAATATCAAAATTTTTGTTCGACTACCTATATGTTCTACATTTTTGCGTTCGAATTTAAAAAATGTAGAACATATTTTTTGTTCGAATATCAAATTTTTGTTCGTCCTTCTTTTTTTTTTTGTTCGACTTTCTCTATTTTTGCTCGACTATCAGGTTTTATGCTCGTCCGTGTCCTATTTTTGCTCGAATATGGAGTTTTTTGCTCAAATTTCCCATTTTTGCTCGAATTTCAATGTATTTTTGAGTTCTCAGAGTTCTCACACAAAAAAGTTCTCATTTGATCCCTTAATATATATATATATATATATATATATATATATATATATATATATATATATATATATATATATATATATATAGGGGCAGGATCAATGGGGAAGTAACCAATCGGGGGGAAGCTGGGGGAAGCAAAAAAAATTTATTTTCCGTTTTTTTTGAAATTTTTTTTTTCCGGCATCAAGATCACACGAAAATATGAACATTTAGAAGAGACACCTAGTGTTGAATTTAATTATTTAGGCGGGAAAACGATCGACAAAAATAACATTCAAGATAATATTGTTCGTGAAGAATCTGAACGTTTTTTTTCCATGTTTTGTGAAGTAAAATTTAGCCCGATTTAGAGTTTATGGTTTAGGGTTTAGGGTTTAGGGTTTGGTGTTTTGGGTTTATTCCATAAACCCAAAACACCAAACCCTAAACCCTAAACCCTAAATCCTAAACTCTAAACTCTAAACCGTTCGTGTTAAAAACTCAATCTAAATCCTAAATCTAAACCCCAAATCTAAACCCTAAACCCTAAATTTCTAAACCCTAATATCTAAACCCTATAAACCCTAATATCTAAACCCTAATATCTAAACCCCAATAGCTAAAACCTCAAAATACGCTCGAAAAACACGATAATTGTTATATATTACTTCTTCGAGCGTTTTCCCGCCAAAATAAAAACATTTATCACAAAGTGTCTCTACTAAATGTTCATATTTTCATCTCATATATAATGTTCGTGAACAAAGTTCTTTAAAAAAACGAAGAAAAAAAAAAGTTTTTTCTTCCCTCCGCTTCCCCCCGAATGGTTACTTTCCTCCGCTTCCCCCCGAATGGTTACTTTCATCTCATCTATAATGTGTGTGTGTGTGTGTGTGTCAACACACGTCCCAACCGTCATCTCAACCTTTTAAGGTTTCGATCCCATCTCGCGCCTTTTTCAACCTTGCTAATAAGGATACTAAAAGACGAGGGATCAAATCACGATCCGTCAAATCTTAAAAAAAGCCTTTATGATGATCTTCCCAAAATACCAACTTCATCTTTATCCCCTTTCACAAAATTACCATCCGCCTCCTTGAAGGCTATATAAATGCCACTCATCGAAAAATATTAATTGGTCACTTCAAATGCCACTAAATGTGTGCATTTGGTCACTTCAAATGCCATAATGTTTGGATAGCTTTTGTATCAGTTGTAGTTATTGATATTCGAATTCGCTATATGTTAGTACGTACGTTATTTTGTCAAAAACAAATTCCCCGCTACATATGTGCATTTGAAGTTGGACTTGTGGATTGTATTGGACTTTTGGACCTATGACTGTTGTCCTCATGGGCCTCAACATCAAATAAGTACACTGTAGATAAATGAATAAACTTTAGGGCTTATGGTATTGATTGCAAATATACTTTAACATTCTCCAACTGTTGGAAGTTTATAATGGAGACGTTGCATATCCCTTCAACAGCAAAAAAAAGGAAACGCTTAGTATTGAAGCTAACGATCAAGAATATTAGTAGAATTTTGCTTGCAAATGGAATCACTAAAGAGGATATGATTTTCTAGTTGGCTAAAACCCTCCACAAAACCAGAATCACATAAAGTTCACTTAGCTTAAAAACTAAGTTATACCACTCAATTTGACATCGAAACAAACCCGTTATAAAACCACTCATACAACTCAACCTTCTTGTATTGATCAATGGCGTTATTAAAGAAATTCAAAAGGCTTATAGCTGCTAAAAAGATGTTAAGACTAGTGGCCACCAAGCTGCGTCTAAACAAGCTTCAAAAATCCAAAACCACACGTGGAAAGATCAAGAAACATCCCACAACGACTATCACTAAAGGTGGAAGCAGTAGTTGGCTGTCGTTATCTTTTCAGTCTCGATTCAAACGCAAACGAAAAGAGATTCAAGGATATCCGAGGAAGAAACCAAAGCCGGTTTATGTTGATCAGTTGTTTTTGGACAAAAATGTCCATGTTGATCAAAATTATCCGGTTGTGGAGAGAATAATCAGGGACAACACGGTGGCTTTGGCTAGTGATAAAAGTAGTGGTGGTGTGGCCGATGAGATGTGGGAGTCGTTGGTTATGGGGTCCACGCAAATGGATGGGATTAACGAAAGGGCTGAGGAGTTTATTTCTAGATTTCGAGCCGATCTTTTGTTTCAAGAGATAACAGCTCGAAGATTGTAGCAATATAAGTAGAGTAGCTAATTGTTGTATAATATTGTTTTTTGTTTTGTTTGGTGTTTTAAGGCAACTTGTCAAGATGCTTAAAAAAGAGAGAAAAAAAAGGGTAAGGTGTCAAGACAACTTGATGATGTACATATTTGTCTTGTTGATGTCTTTCAAAACAAAGATTTCAAGTTCGAATATATCTTTGTGAAAAATTTCCGTTTATACAGATTAAACGTCTGTTTATATAGTCCCGAGTTCGACATATTTATTTTGAGACTGAGTGAGTATTTCATTTTACTTTCATAATTCGTAGGTTGTCAAGTGTGCCTGATGACAAGGTGTTAAGAGCCTAATTTATATTACAATCTTAGGGAGCAACACACCAACACTTATCAAATGTACAAGATTGTTAATACATATTGCTATAATCTTATCTTACAATTTTATCAATCAAATTTATCAAAAAAATACGGACTATACCAATTATATATATATATATATATATATATATATATATATATATATATATATATATATATATATATATATATATATATATATATATATATATATATATATATATATAGGGGCAGGATCAATGGGGAAGTAACCAAACGGGGGGAAGCGGGGGGAAGCAAAAATTATTTTTTTTCGTTTTTTTGAAATTTTTTTTTTCCGGCATCAAGATCACACGAAAATATGAACATTTAGAAGAGACACTTCGTGATGAATGTTATTATTTAGGCGGGAAAACGATCGACAAAAATAACATTCAAGATAATATTGTTCGTTTTTTTTTCATGTTTTGTGAAGTAAAATTTAGCCCGATTTAGAGTTTAGGGTTTAGGGTTTGGTGTTTTGGGTTTATTCCATAAACCCAAAACACCAAACCCTAAACCCTAAACCCTAAACCATAAACTCTAAACCGTTCGTGTTAAAAACTCAATCTAAACCCTAAATCTAAACCCTAAACCCTAAATTTCTAAACCCCAATATCTAAACCCTATAAACCCTAATATCTAAACCCTAATATCTAAACCCCAATAGCTAAAACCTCAAAATACGCTCGAAAAACACGATAATTGTTATATATTACTTCTTCGAGCATTTTCCCGCCAAAATAAAAACATTTATCACAAAGTGTCTCTACTAAATGTTCATATTTTCAACTCATCTATAATGTTCGTGAACAAAGTTTTTTCAAAAAACGAAAAAAAAAAAGTTTTTGCTTCCCCCGTTTCCCCCCGAATGGTTACTTCCCTCTTGATCCTACCAATATATATATATATATATATGTATAATGAAAAGTTATTATGGAGTAAACTATAAGAGAAGTGAATTACAATAAAAAGTAAAAAGGTAGGAGGTTTTTCCTACTCGGGTTATACAAGAGGGCGTACACAATGCAGCAGGATTACTCTCTGGCTGTCTCCAATTCCAACTGTTCCCTGACCACCACAAAACATTCGTAATGTTATGCCTGGCAAATCAAACCCATAGTCTAAAAAATGGGTCCATTGGGTCTTAATATTCGGGTCTAATGGGTCCTACGTTTTTATGCCCGTTTTCACCACAAGATTTCGGCGCACGTTTTTGGCGCTAGTTTTTCGTAGCGCGTTTTTCGAAGGCGGTTTTCAGCGCAGTTTTTGCAGGGCGTTTTCAACGCCCGTTTTCGCAGGCGTTTTCGGCGCGAGTTTTTCGCAGCGCGTTTTTGGCAGGCGTTTTTCGGCGCGCGGTTTTTGCATGGCGTTTTCGTCGAATGTTTTTAACGCGCGTTTTCTAAAAAAAATATTCATTTGAATCCATAAATTAAGTTGAGATCCAAGGAATCAATGAGAGCGCGACATGTGGCGTGAAAATCACATGTGATTGGAAAAAAAAAAAACAGAAATTTTTTTTTTCGAAAAAACATTTCAAATTTTTTTTTTTTTTTTATTTTTTTTTTCGTATTGCGAATCCGAAAACTTCAATTGGGAACGCGAGTCTGAAAACGGAAATCGAAAACATAAAAAAAAAATTCAAAATTTTTTTTTTTTAGAAAAAAATTTTCAAAAATTTTTTTTTTCGAAAAAAAGTTCAAACTTTTTTTTTTCTAAAAAAATTTCAAATTTTTTTTTTCGATTTTTTATTTTTAAAAAAAAAAAAATTTCGAATTTTTTTTTTTCATTCTTTTTTTCGCATTGCGAATCCGATAACTTCATTTGGGAACGCGAGTCTGAAAATCGCGAGTCTGAAAATGAAAACGGAAATCGGAAACATAAAAAAAAATTTAAGAAAAAGGGTCTTGACCCGACCCAACCCGGAGGAAAATGGGTCTCGACCCAACCCGACCCGCTCTTGACCCGACCCGTTGGACCCGTTCAAAATTTCTGACCCGTTTAGACCCGGACTCGTTCAAACCCAAACTCATTTCGACCCGACTCAAACCCAACCCGACCCGATTGCCAGGTTAAGTAATGTACATGATTCGAACCCAAAACCTCTTGCGAGAAACTTAAGGCCACAACCACTAAGCTATCTTGTGATTAGTTAGAAGTGAAATACAATGAAAAGCATAAAAAAATGTGATATGTATATTTGTTGAACGTATTTAATTTTTTTTGGATCTTTTATATCTGTTACTATGATTTTTCTATTTGTGGCCGTAACGACTATACTTAAGAAATAAATGTGTATATAAATATGTTGTACATGAGGGTGATTGTTTATAGGACATGAATAGTTATCAATAAGATACAAAATAAGTTTTGTTTGAGTCAATTTCTTAAGGATAGCCCTTTTTTAGAATAATCATTCTCCTTGTTACTATTATAGTAGTAATCAAATAAAAATAACTGTGCCAAAAAATGGGCCAAATATGTAGGTGTAGTGTATACACATGAGTATCTGTTGGGCTTTAATAGGCACACTATAACTATGTTATAGCTAACTGCCCATTCCAATTAACCAAATTGTTCAAATCGTAAAAACTAATGAAGGAGACGCGTGCTGCTACGCTTTGGTCCCATATTAATAGTCATGTTTTGAAATGTCACTTCTTTTCAAATTCGACTATATTGTATTAAATATTATTTTATAAAAGTTATTTCAATGGATTAGTTTTGAATATACTGGTATAACATTCATCAAGTATTATACAACACAAAAATAATAATTTAAAGTCAAAGTTGATTTAAAAGGTTGCATACGGATTCAAAAGGATGGCTGCATGTTCCAAGAGATCTGTGGCGAGTTGCACGGTTTATTTTACAGGAGCCGAGTCACAAAATTTTATGTCCGTCTTAAAGACTTTTTAAGATTACAAAATTTACACGTTTTAACTCTACATATGTAGCCCTTCTAATAAGAGCTATAATTTCAGCGACTTCCTACCCTTTCGACCCGTTCAAATTTTAGGCTGATCAGAAATAACAGCAACATCATCAGGATCGTTGCTCAATATCAAGAGAAGTATTTAATGCGAATTTGGCTTCAGGAAATTATATTCGAGAGTTAAACCGGGTCAAAATTCCCTGCCATGATTTAAGAGTAGTCAGTTTAACTAATGTTGTCTATATATAGACAATATTTTAGTTATAACAAATGTGACAAACTGTTCTTACATATGGCATGTTGTCGATGCAAACAAAATTGCCTTATTCTTGCTACTAACCGTAAAGTTTTTTGATAAACAAAGTAAATGTGAGTATACAAATATTAACAAATAACCATACTCAGAATCGTAGTATCTAATGTTAGTAAACAGTTTAAACAGCATCAGCAATAATAGATAGAAACACGTTATCGTCTTGTTGTTAACTAATATGGTTGGGACTTTAATAGCATAAGGTATGTTTATGTGTTCTTGTGCAGGTCACACAACTTCTATCTTATACGATGGTGTTTTAAAAAAAATTCTCTCTTGAAAGCCTAAAAGAACAATATCTACATCTTGTTCGTTTTAACTTATAAAGATCAAGAAAAAGTAAAGCAACAAAAAGAGGTACTATCCTTAAACCGCAAATTTGTGGGTGCGAGATTTTAGTTCTGGGACCTCACATGGTTTCCTTTGCATTTTGTTTCATACAGAAGTCATTATCACTATAAACACCTACAATCAAACTGTTCATGAAAATCTCACAATTAAAAACTGTGATTTCAAAACTAAACTTAATAACGACACAATCATACATCCAAGTTGCTTTCATAAACTTTATGAAAAATGTCCTTAAATCGTTATAGAAAAACTAAACAAAACTAAAAGAGTGAGTTTTAGTTTTCAAGAGGTGAGGTGCAATAAACGTATAGAAAATAGACACAAAATATTAACATAAAGTTACAAACCTGCAAAATCGTGATGTATACACACATATGTCAGAATGCACTTACACAATTAGTCATTAGATGTTGCTCCTGCATCAATATGTTCACAATTTATTTTTTAAACATAGGGAAT
This sequence comes from Rutidosis leptorrhynchoides, assembly GCF_046630445.1. NCBI lineage: Eukaryota > Viridiplantae > Streptophyta > Magnoliopsida > Asterales > Asteraceae > Rutidosis > Rutidosis leptorrhynchoides. Next base: position 94,649,412 of record NC_092338.1, on the reverse strand, counting down.
AAAAATGGGAAAACGTTTCACTAATCTCAGAAGAAGCTTATATACACATGTATACATACATTATACTCGTCATCAAATATAAAAGGACAATCTGCAAGAAACACGTTATTGGATTTGAACGTTACTACCGTCGATACAACTACAACCGTCACCACCATACAATGGAACACTGACGAAATTCGGGGAAAAAAAACAATCTTGAAGAGATTACGTACCAACCGGAAATTTTAAGCAATAATCTCACTGAATCGCAGGGAAGTAGCCGTCCTCAAATTAGGGTTTGCAAATAAAATCCCATTGGCTCCCACCCCCTCCAATAAAGGGGGTAAGGACAACACTGTCATTTTTTTCTGTAGTTAGTGTGTCCTTTTGATTGGCTCTTATTTTATATATATACTAAATACTGTAAAAAAAACATGCAACCCCATTGGCTCCCACCCCCTCCAATCACTTTTATACTGTAGCAGGGTTTTTTCCCCCTCCCCTTGCACCACTCATTCACCTTCTCATATTGCCCAAAAAATATATAAAATACTGTAAAAAAACATGCAATCCCATTGGCTCCCACCCCCTCCAATCACTGTTATACTGTAGCAGGGTTTTTTTCCCCTCCCCTCTGCACCACTCATTCACCTTCTCATATTGCCCAAAAAAAAAGCCCTACCATCATCGTCCCATATCTATCGTTTGCGCTACCACCTTCATCACTGCCTCTTTTACTTCAATTTCAAGTGTGCTCTCCTCTCAATCAGCGTTCCTCTTTATTCAATTTAGGTTTTTTGTGATTTTCTTAGGGTTTTTAAAATGCCATCGCCGTTGCGCTGCTGCTGGTGGTGCTACTAACAACACCATCGCCGTTGCCGTATCATCACCATCGATGCTACCACCGACACATTCACCACCTTTAGCCATTTCTACAACCGACAGAGTAAGAATATTTCGTGTAAGCTCACTAATTTTAGCGGCATTTTTTTTTTAGTGATTTGTGGTATCTCTAACCGCTCCTGCAAAACTTGCTGTTCTTTGTGAAGGTTTGTATATGGTTATCAACATGTATAAGATAATGGGGTTGATGGTAGCTGCTTCAAAATTGATTATTGATTATGAGATACGGAATAGTAACGTATGAATTTTTGTGCTTTTAAATTATCAGAATTAATCAAACACTCAACAACTGCTATGTGTTGTATCAAAACCGGCAAACCTGCTGTTGATATTCTGTTACGCAAATGCTATTACAATCGTTCGGATCCAGTTAAATTAAACTGATGCAACTGTTGCTGACCATCCTTTTCGGGATCTATGTTTTTTTGTACAGATGGTGTGTTATCATTAGTTCTTTCTTACAACTCGGTTTGTTCTTTTAGATAATCTTTTTTAAACCCATTAGTTCTTTCTTAGAATTTTCTAACATTTTCTTTTCACATAGTTCCTTGATGTAGGTGTGTGATTCGTTGACAATTCTCAATATGAATACGGCAAGCATATGGTAAATGCATTTTTTTTTTTTTTTAGGTTCTTCCTTGGTTTATAGATATTGATTGGGAAATAATTTTCAAATAGAAGATACATTCATTCCTGAATATGTAGATTTGAGGTTGTAAGTGAAGGTCAGGTGAAGGTAATGATGAGCTAAACTTTGAAAAATTAAAATAAGTATGTAAATTGAGGATGTAAGGGCAGTGGGTTGGGAAATAATTGTAATCTGTATTTGTATGTACGTTTTTATTCTATCTTGATGTTGTGCTACTTGATAATTGAAATATGGTGAGATGGCAGTTATATGTTAACCGATTATAGTGAAATACGTTACATATAGCCTATAGGTTAATCTTTTTTTCTAGCAAAATGTTTGTTTTCCTGCTACTGTTAGCAAGCTAAAAATGTATATCAGTAACTTGGTTCTTATATTTTTTTTTTTTCCTTTAATAGTTGTCGTTCTAATCATGCTTTTTTTTTCTTTTTTTTTTTTTTTTTTTTTTTTTTTTGTTGTTGCATATAGTACATTTATGACCTAATCTCATCACATTTAAACATCCTTATTAAAGTTAGTTATTATTATATTCAAGGTGCATTTTAGAAGGTAGTCATTTTAATTTTTAGAAAATTGAATGTTGATCACATTTTATTGATAGTTTTGCTATTGCGTAGTTTCTATCATCTAAGCATTTGAAATCAATGTAGATTACTAGTGATATTACTAGACATGTTATGGGTACTAACACTATAACACTACATACAGTAGACTGAAAATGCTTTTGAAGTTTCTTGGAAAAACAAGGTTATTGTAACACCGGCCATTTTTTTTTATAACACAGCGGAAGTCTTATTTAATAAAATCACAACCTAATTACATTAGTACAAAAATCACTTAATCAAGTTTACTTTATCAAACGGTGTTACGTTATTACAGACACGGTTACAAAAGTCCACATCAGAGTTGCAAGTCAAACATGTCTTCTACATCAATGCCCGATCCCATCAGCAGTAGCTAAACCTGCAGGGGAAGGAATGTGGGGAATTAGCGCACCGCTGAGTGAATGGAATCTATCTACAGATTAAGCTTAAGCAATCCATCATACAACAATCATCTAACATGCTTACAACCAACAAGCATACAAATAAGGACAATATGAGGATCAGCGGCTTGTACGGGCACACGAACCTAGCTGGTCGGGCTAGGATCTACCGATAGTCCTTCCTACCAAGTCTCTGCATAACTATCCAAACGCAACACATGCGTTCTTCTATGCTATACTTGTAGTGACCCGAACTTTTCCATGTTTATATATATTAAATGAAATTGATAATTACATGATTAAGTGTTTCCAACATGTTAAGCAATCAAACTTGTTAAGACTTGATTAATTGAAATAGGTTTCATATAGACAATTGACCACCCAAGTTGACCGGTGATTCACGAACGTTAAAACTTGTAAAAACTATATGATGTCATATATATGTGTGTGTGTGTGTGTATATATATATATATATATATATATATATATATATATATATATATATATATATATATATATATATATGATATTATGATAAGTAAAAATATCATTAAGTATATTAACAATGAACTACATATGTAAAAACAAGACTACTAACTTAATGATTTCGAAACGAGGCATATATGTAACGATTATCGTTGTAACGACATTTAATTGTATATATATATCATATTAAGATATATTAATACATCATAATATCATGATAACGTAATAATTTAACATCTCTTTAGATATAATAAACAATGGGTTAACAACATTTAACATGATCGTTAACCTAATGGTTTTAAAACAACAATTACATGTAACGACTAACGATGATTTAACGACTCAGTTAAAATTTATATACATGTAGTGTTTTAATATGTATTTATACACTTTTGAAAGACTTCAAGACACTTATCAAAATACTTCTACTTAACAAAAATGCTTAAAATTACATCCTCGTTCAGTTTCATCAACAATTCTACTCGTATACACCCGTATTCGTACTCGTACAATACACAGCTTTTAGATGTATGTACTATTGGTATATACACTCCAATGATCAGCTCTTAGCAGTACATGTGAGTCACCTAACACATGTGGGAACCATCATTTGGCAACTAGCATGAAATATCTCATAAAATTACAAAAATATTAGTAATCATTCATGACTTATTTACAAGTAAACAAAATTACACATCCTTTATATCTAATCCATATACCAACGACCAAAAACACCTACAAACACTTTCATTCTTCAATTTTCTTCATCTAATTGATCTCTCTCAAGTTCTATCTTCAAGTTCTAAGTGTTCTTCATAAATTCTATAAGTTTTAGTTTCATAAAATTAAGAATACTTCCAAGTTTGTTAGCTTGCTTTCAATCTTGTAAAGTGATCATCCAACCTCAAAAAATCTTTCTTATTTACAGTAATATATCTTTCTAATACAAGGCAATACTCATATTCAAACTTTGATTCAATTTCTATAACTATAACAATCTTATTTCGAGTGGAAATCTTACTTGAACTTGTTTTCGTGTCATGATTCTGCTTCAAGAACTTTCAAGCCATCCAAGGATCCCTTGAAGCTAGATCTATTTTTTTCATTTCTAGTAGGTTTATCCACAAAACCTGAGGTATTAATGATGTTCATAACATCATTCGATTCATATATATAAAACTACCTTATTCGAAGGTTTAAACTTGTAAACACTAGAACATAGTTTAGTTAATTCTAAACTTGTTCGCAAACAAAAGTTAATCCTTCTAACTTGACTTTTAAAATAAACTAGACACATGTTCTATATCTATATGATATTCTAACTTAATGATTTAAAACCAGGAAACACGAAAAACACCGTAAAACCGGATATACGCCGTCGTAGTAACACCGCGGGCTGTTTTGGGTTAGTTAATTAAAAACTATGATAAACTTTGATTTAAAAGTTGTTCTTCTGGGAAAATTATTTTTCTTATGAACATGAAACTATATCCAAAAATCATGGTTAAACTCAAAGTGGAAGTATGTTTTCCAAAATGGTCATCTAGACGTCGTTCTTTCGACTGAAATGACTACCTTTACAAAAACGACTTGTAGCCCGTATTTCCGACTATAAACCTATACTTTTTCTTTTTAGATTCATAAAATAGAGTTCAATATGAAACCATAGCAATTTTATTCACTCAAAACGGAATTAAAACGAAGAAGTTATGGGTAAAACAAGATTGGATATTTTTGATTGTTGTAGCTACGGGAAATATTGTAACAATTCTATACAAATCATATCCTAGCTAACTTATATTGTATTATACATGTATTCTAATATATTATGTAATCTTGAGATACCATAGACACGTATGCAAATGTTTTGACATATCATATTGAAATGTCCCGTTCATATTGATTATAAACGTTCCATATTAATTGATTTCGTCGCGACGTTTTGACCTCTATATGAGACGTTTTTCAAAGACTGCATTCATTTTTATAATAACCATAACCTTTATTTTATCGATAAAGGTTTAAAAAGTATTACGTAGATTATCAAATAATGATAATCTAAAATATACCGTTTACAATAAAAATATATTACATCAAAGTAAGTTTCTTGAATGCAATTTTTACACATTATCATACAAGCATGGACTCCAAATCTTGTCCTTATTTTAGTATGCAACAGCGGAAGCTTTTAATAATCACCTGAGAATAAACATGCTTAAAACGTTAACAAAAATGTTGGTTAGTTATAGGTTTAACCTATATATTATCAAATCATAATAATAGACCACAAGATTTCTCATTTTTCATAAATATCATTACATTCGCAAGTGCATAAAAATCATTCATATATTGAACACCTGGTAACCGACGTTAACTTAATGCATAGAATATCTCCAGAACAGGACCTCGTCTGTATAATAATCTCGAAGTACTAAACCATCCATAACCTGAATGGGGGTTGTTAAGCCCAATAGATCTATCTTTAGGATTCGCGTCAATTAGGGGCCATTTCCCTAATTCTTAGGCTACCAGACTTGAAGGGCGATATTCGGTTTAATAATCCAACCATAGAATGTAGTTTTGCGTACTTGTGTCTATTTTGTAAAACATTTATAAAATTGCATGTATTCTCATCCCAAAATATTAGATTTTTAAAAGTAGGACTATAACTCACTTTCACAGATTTTTACTTCGTAGGGAAGTAAGACTTGGCCACTGGTCGATTTACGAACCTATAACAAATATGTACATATATATCAAAGTATGTTCAAAATATATTTACAATATTTTTAATATGTTTTACGGTTTTAAGTTTATTAAGTCAGCTGTTCTCGTTAGTAACCTACTACTAGTTGTCCACAGTTAGATGTACAGAAATAAATCGATATATATTATCTTGAATCAATCCACGACCCAGTGTATACACGTCTCAGGCTAGATCACAACTCAAAGTACATATGTTTTTGGAATCAAACTCAACCCTGTATAGCTAACTCCAACATTACTGCATATAGAGTGTCTATGGTTGTTCCAAATAATATATATACATGGGTCGATATGATATGTCAAAACATTTGCATACGTGTCTATGGTATCCCAAGATTACATAATATATTAGAATACATGTATAATACAATATGAGTTAGCTAGTATATGATTAATATAGATTTGTTACAATATTTCCCGTAGCTACAACAATCAAAAAAATATCCAATCTTGTTTTACCCATAACTTCTTCGTTTTAAATCCGTTTTGAGTGAATCAAATTGCTATGGTTTCATATTGAACTCTATTTTATGAATCTAAACAGAAAAAGTATAGGTTTATAGTAGTAAATATAAGTTACAATTCATTTTTGTAAGAGGTAGTCATTTCAGTCGAAAGAACGACGTCTTGATGACCATTTTGAAAAACATACTTCCACTTTGAGTTTAACCATGATTTTTGGATATAGTTTCATGTTCATAAGAAACATCATTTTCCCAGAAGAACAAATTTTAAATCAAAGTTTATCATAGTTTTTAATTATCAAACCCAAAACAGCCCGCGGTGTTACTACGACGGCGTATGTCCGGTTTTACGGTGTTTTTCGTGTTTCTAGGTTTTAAATCATTAAGTTAGCATATCATATAGATATAGAACATGTGTTTAGTTGATTTTAAAAGTCAAGTTAGAAGGATTAACTTCTGTTTGCGAACAAGTTTAGAATTAACTAAACTATGTTCTAGTGATTACAAGTTTAAACCTTCGAATAAGATAGCTTTATATGTATGAATCGAATGATGTTATGAACATCATTACTACCTCAAGTTTTGTGGATAAACCTACTGGAAAAGAGAAAAATGGATCTAGCTTCAAAGGATCCTTGGATGGCTTGAAAGTTCTTGAAGCAGAATCATGACACGAAAACAAGTTCAAGTAAGATTTCCACTCCAAATAAGATTGTTATAGTTATAGAAATTGAATTAAAGTTTGAATATGAGTATTACCTTGAATTAGAAAGATATCTTACTGTAAATAAGAAAGATTTCTTGAGATTGGATGATCACTTGAAATGGATTTGCAAGATTGGAAGTAAACTAGCAAGATTTCTTGAAGTGTTCTTGAATGGTTGTTTTTATGATGATTAAAGCTTGTAATTGAAGCTAAAAGATGGTGAAAATGCTTGGAGATGATCAAGTATGATGTTAGGAGTATTTTGAGAGAGAATTTAAAGTGTAATTATGAGAAAATGGAATGAAAAAATGGGGTGAAATCATAAAAACAAAATTACTTGTTATAAAGAAAAAAAAGATCCTTAAGTTTGTTTTTATCTCATTAGTCATACAAGTTGTTAAATAATGGTTCCACATGTTTTTGACTCTAAGATGGCTGCTAAGAATGAATGATTAAAGGTGTATATACCAATAGTAAATACATCTAGAAGCTGTGTATTGTACGAGTACAAATACGGGTGTACACGAGTAGAATTGTTGATGGAAACGAATGAGAATGTAATTTTGAGCATTTTTGCTAAGTAGAATACTTTGATATATGTCTTGAAGTCTTTCAAAAGTGTATTAATACATCTTAATACACTACATGTATATACATTTTAACTGAGTCGTTAAGTCACCGTTAGTCATTACATGTAAGTGTTATTTTAAGACCTTTAAGTTAACGATCTTGTTAAATGTAATTAATTCATTATTATTATACTTAAATGAGATGTTAAATTATTACATTATCATGATATTATAATGTATGAATATATCTTAATATGATATATATACATTAAAATGTCGTTACAATGATAATCATTACATATATGCCTCGTTTCGAAATTCTTAAGTTAGTAGTCTTGTTTTACATATGTAGTTCATTGTTAACACCCTTAATGATATACTTAATTATCATTTTATCATGTTAAACATAGTGTATCAATATCTTAATATGATTCATATGTATTTAGTAAGACGTTGTTATAACGATAATCGTTATATATCTCGTTTCGAGTTTCTTAATTCAATAAACTCATTTTTATGTATATCACTCATTGTTAATATACTTAGTGAGATACTTACTTATCATAGTCTCATGTTAACCATATATATATATATATATATATATATATATATCCATATATATATCATCATGTAGTTTTTTTACAAATTTTTAACGTCGTGAATCGCCGGTCAACTTGGGTGGTCAATTGTCTATATGAAGCACATTTCAAATAATCAAGTCTTAACAAGTTTGATTGCTTAATATGTTGGAAACATTTAATCATACAAATATAGTTTTCATTTAATATATAACATGTAAAAGTTCGGGTCACTACACATATCGACCCATGTATATATATTATTTGGAACAACCATAGACACTTTATATGCAGTAATGTTGGAGTTAGCTATACAGGGTTGAGGTTGATTCCAAAAATATGTATACTTTGAGTTGTGATCTAGCCTGAGACGTGTATACACTGGGTCGTGGATTGATTCAAGATAATATATATCGATTTATTTCTGTACATCTAATTGTGGACAACTAGTTGTAGGTTACTAACGAGGATAGCTGACTTAATAAACTTAAAACATTAAAACGTATTAAAAATGTTGTAAATATATTTTGAATATACTTTGATATATATATATATATATATATATATATATACATATTTGCTATAGGTTCGTGAATCGACCAGTGGCCAAGTCTTACTTCCCGACGAAGTAAAAATCTGTGAAAGTGAGTTATAGTCCCACTTTTAAAAATCTAATATTTTGGGATGAGAATACATGCAATTTTATAAATGTTTTACGAAATAGACACAAGTAAATGAAACTACATTATATGGGTGAATGATCGAAGCCGAATATGCCCTTTTTTAGCTTGGTAGCCTAAGAATTTAGGAACAGACCCCCAAATTGACGCGAATCCTAAAGATAGATCTATCGGGCCCAACAAGCCCCATTCTGGAATTTGGAATGCTTTAGTACTTCGATTTTATCATGTCCGATGGGTGTCCCGAATGATGGGGATATTCTATATGCATCTTGTTAATGTCGGTTACCAGGTGTTCACCATATGAATGATTTTTATCTCTATGTATGGGATGTATATTGAAATATGAAATCTTGTGGTCTATTATTATGATTTGATAATATATAGGTTAAACCTATAACTCATCAACATTTTTGTTGACGTTTTAAGCATGTTTATTCTCAGGTGATTATTAAGAGCTTCTGCTGTTGTATAATAAAATAAGGACAAGATTTGGAGTCCATGCTGGTATGATATTATGTAAAAACTGCATTCAAGAAACTTATTTTTGATGTAATATATTCTTATTGTAACCATTATGTAATGGTCGTGTGCAAACGGTATATTTTAGATTATCATTATTTGATAATCTACGTAATGCTTTTTAAACTTTTATAGATAAAATAAAGGTTATGGTTGTTTTAAAAATGAATGCAGTCTTTGAAAAACGTCTCATATAGAGGTCAAAACCTCGCGACGAAATCAATTAATATGGAACGTTTATAATCAATATGAACGGGACATTTCAGTTGGTATCCGAGCGTTGGTCTTAGAGAACCAGAAATTTGCATTAGTGTGTATTATCGAGTTTGTTAGGATACATTAGTGAGTCTGGACTTCGACCGTGTTTTCCTTAAAAACGATTGCTTAACACTTTTGTTGGAAACTATATATTATTAACATGTAAATATTATGTGATATATTAACCTCTTAATGTGTTTAATATATTAACCTCTTAATGTATTTAATATTGTGTGATAGATGTCTACCACTAGTACAAATCTCATCGACTCACCTAATAATAATGAAGAGTCGAATATAATTTGGGAAGATTCACAAATTCTCGAAGAGGAACCGGAAGAAGAGGAACCGGAAGAAGAGGTTTCGAAGGAAGAAATATTGATACCTACAGTAAATCGATTAAATAAAATAAAATCATCAACCAACGGACCAAAGTTAAAAATGGTCAATGGTGTTTCCGCCGAGGAAGCAAAATATTAGGAAGATTACCAATTTTTCGATGAATCGGATCCCGATGAGGATTCCGATGATGTTATAGAAATTACCTCGACCCAATTTAATATGGTAAAAGAAAATAATAAGGGAAAAGGTATAAAAATAGAGAAACCTGATTCCAACCCCGATGAACTTTATATGTCGGCAACGTCCATATTTCCTAAATTGTAACAATAACTCGGGAATCTCTAAACCACCAGGTTTTTCTAAACCATTGTGGAAGACGACGGCTCATATTAGAGGAACATCATATATCCGTAGAAAATTAGGAAAACGAACCAAGTCCGAAGAAGAAGAAACCAGTGATTCAGATTAGAAGGTTGTAATCATGTTGTGTATTATATGTATTGTAGTGTGCTTGTACTTTTATGTTCTATGTAAAAATTGCTTGTATTGTTTGTTAATTATCTTTTACGAATCTAATCTTTGTCTATTTTACAGTATAAAAACACAAAATGAACATTAAGGATAGACAACCAAAAATTTTAGAAGACCTACTAGGAGATATGATTGATGAAATCTTGTGTAGAGTCGGGCGGAATTCTTCAGCACAATTAATTACGGCAAAATTAGTTTGTCAAACGTTTGAAAGACATTCCAGGCATGCCTTAGTATATAAAAGGCTTTCCTTTGAAAGATGGGGTATATCACATTGGGGAGACTTTAAGTTACGCCAAGTTTTCTTTAAGGCATTTAGTGCGGGAAACCCAGATGCAATTTTACGCTACGGGTTACGAACCTATTTTGACTCAACATATCCCAACATAGGACTCCGTTCTTTAGAAAGAGCTTCTAACATGCAACATAAAAAAGCATGTTATGCTTACGGGTTAATAATGTTCGCTTCTCATCAAATGGAGAAAAAGAACATTGGATTGAAACTTTTAAATAAAACATTTTCACAAGTGACGGACTCAGTAGTTGGGGTAAGAAACAAGGTTTTTAGATTGCTACGAGGCTGTTGGGCATTACGAAACCCTCATCCTTTTGACGACATAACAACATGCTGCCTAGTCAATGGTCATAACGGTTACTTTCCACAAGATCAAGGATGGGAAGTCGTCTTAGTAAAACCAGAATGCATGACTTGTTTCTGGACTTATGAATTACGTGTCTTTATTTTTTTGCTGAACAACTTGCGTATTAACTAGAATTGCCTTTATAGCTGCCGGGTAGCAAAGTTATTATGTGCTATATTTCATCCTATATGTATAATAGCGGTATTGTAAGTTTGTAATATTTTGTATAAAGTTTGAACGCGAAATATTATTGTAATAAATTTTTCATATAGAAGCGTAGTAGTTGAGTTGTATAGTAGCTAGTAAGTATGAACTTAACGGGTAGGTACTACCCGAATTAAAACTATAAAATGCTAATATGAAGAAAAAGCTTTTATAAATAAGTTCATATAATGCTACGAGATACTATTGACTACTCTTAACTTCTATATGATTAACTCAATTCTTTTGGCTATTTTTGTAGGAAATGGCACCAGTAGGGATGGCAATGGATGTCCGATCCATCGGATATCTATCCGATCCGATCCATTTAAATGGATATGGATGATCTAAATGGATGATAAATGGATATGGATATGGATATGGATGATGTGAAAAATTAGTGGATTGGGTATGGATGACAATTTGTCATCCATGGATATATCCATTTACCACCCGAAATACATATATACATATAAATATATACATATTTACTTATATATATGCATTACATTTACATATCCTTATATATGTACACTATAAACTATTAAAATGTTATCGAATATATAGATTGTGGAGACACAACTACGTGAAATAGTATTAAATTTGTATATTTTACATATATTATATATCTTTGTTAGAAATACTTTGAAGATTTCATTTCATGATAGGAAAATTCTTAGAATAACTTAATATCCACCGAATATCCATTTACCCGCTTCATCCAACGGATATGGATATGGATGGATGAAATATATTTAAATGGATATGGATATGGATATGGATATGGATTTTAAAAATTAAATGGATATGGATATGGATATAGGCTCACCCGATCCATATCCGATCCATTGCCATCTCTAGGCACCAGCGACTCGTCAGAATTTGAACATGAGCGAGGAAGACTTCCGTGTTTTCCTTGCAGCAAACATAGCCGCAGTATAGGTTGCGATGCAAAATAACAATAACTCTGGATCTAGCAGTGGAACTAATTCCACAAGAAATCATGTAGGATGCTCCTACAAAGAATTCACTGCCTGCAAACCTTTGGAATTTGATGGAACTGAAGGACCAATTGGATTGAAACGGTGGACCGAGAAAGTCGAATCGGTGTTTGCCATAAGTAAGTGTACTAAAGAGGACAAAGTTAAGTACGCTACGCATATCTTCACAGGTACTGCGTTAACGTGGTGGAACACCTATCTTGAACAGGTAGGACAAAATGCTGCTTACGCACTACCGTGGTCGGCATTCAAGCAATTGATGAACGAGCAGCACCGTCCTAGAAACGAAGTCAATAAGCTCAAAGTAGAGCTTAGACAGTTACGAACACAAGGGTTTGACATTACCACATATGAATGACGATTCACAGAGTTGTGCCTATTATGTCCAGGAACGTTTGAAGATGAAGAAGAGAAGATCGACGCGTTTATAAAAGGGTTACCAGTAAGGATTCAAGAAGATGTGAGTTCACACGAGCCCGCTTCCATACAAAAGGAAAGTCGAATGGCTCATAAACTCATAAATCATATTGAGGGAAGAATTAAAGAGCAGGCGGTCAAAGAAGCCAACACGAAACAACTCAAGAGAAAGTGGGAAGAAACCAGTGACAAGGGTCACCAATACAACAACAACAATTACAACCACAACCGCAACAACAATCGCAACAATAATTGCAATCCCAACAATAACTACAATAAATGTCCCAACAACAACTACAACAACCGTTCCAACAACAATAACAATCCCAACAACAACATCAATAACAACAACGGCAACAAAAACCAAAAATGCTAAAGGTGTGAAGAGTACCACCAGAATGGGTTCTGCACGACATTTTGCACCAAGTGTAAAAGAACTGGCCATGGTGCGAAAAAGTGTGAGGTCTACGGACCAAAGTTTAACAGAACTAAAGGAACAAATAGTGGCGAAACAAGTAATGTCGCCTTTGTTTGTTATGGATGTGGAAAACCGGGCCACATTAGAAGTAATTGCCCGAATCAGGGGAATACTAATGGGCAGGGATGTGGAAGAGTTTTTAATATTAATACGGTAGAAGCGCAGGAAGACCCGGAGCTTGTTACGGGTACGTTTCTTATTGATAATAAATCTGCTTATGTTTTATTTGATTCGGGTCCAGATAGAAGCTATATGAGTAGAGATTTTTGTGCTAAGTTAAGTTGCCCACTGACGCCTTTGGATAGTAAATTTTTACTCGAATTAGCAAACGGTAAATTAATTTCAGCAGATAATATATGTCGGGATAGAGAAATTAAACTGGGGGATGAAACGTTTAAAATTGATTTAATACCAGTCGAGTTAGGGAGTTTTGATGTAATAATTGGCATGGACTGGTTGAAAAAGGTGAGAGCAGAGGTCGTTTGTTACAAAAATGTGATTCGCATTATGCGTGAAAAAGGAAAACCTTTAATGGTGTACGGAGAAAAGAACAACGCGAAGTTAAATCTTATTAAAAGTTTGAAGGCTCAAAAACTAATAAGAAAAGGTTGTTACGTCATTCTAGCAGACATCGAGGAAGTTAAACCTGAAGAAAAGAACATCAGTGATGTTCCCGTCGCAAAAGAATTTTCCGATGTATTTTTGAAAGAATTACCGGGAATACCCCCACATCGATCCATTGAATTTCAAATAGACCTTGTATTAGGAGCTGCACCAATAGCTCGTGCTCCATACAGACTTGCACCCAGCGAAATGAAAGAATTACAAAGTCAATTACAGGAACTGTTAGAGCGTGGTTTCATTCAACCAAGTACATCACCATGGGGAGCTCCTGTTCTGTTTGTCAAGAAGAAATATGGTACATTCAGGTTGTGTATCGACTACCGAGAGTTGAACAAACTTACCATCAAGAACCGTTACCCACTACCGAGAATCGATGACTTATTTGATCAACTACAAGGCTCATCAGTTTATTCGAAGATTGATTTACATTCTGGGTATCATCAAATGCGGATGAAGGAGGATGATATTCCAAAGACTGCTTTTAGGACGCGTTACGGTCATTACGAGTTTATGGTTATGCCGTTTGGGTTGACTAATGCACCAGTTATGTTCATGGACCTCATGAACCGAGTGTGTAGACCATACCTTGACAAGTTTGTCATTGTTTTCATCGATGACATACTTATTTACTCAAATAATGACCAAGAGCATGAAGAACATTTGAGAAAAGTGCTAGAGTTGTTAAGAAAAGAAAAACTGTACGTTAAGTTTTCAAAGTGTGCATTTTGGTTGGAAGAAGTGTAGTGACCCGAACTTTTCCATGTTTATATATATTAATTGAGATTGATATTTACATGATTAAATGTTTCCAACATGTTAAGCAATCAAACTTGTTAAGACTTGATTAATTGAAATATGTTTCATATAGACAATTGACCACCCAAGTTGACCGGCGATTCACGAACGTTAAAACTTGTAAAAACGACATGACGATATATATATATGGATATACATATGGTTAACATGAGATTATGATAAGTAAGTATCTTCATAAGTATATTAACAATGAGTTATATACATATAAACAAGACTACTAACTTAAGGATTTCGAAACGAGACATATATGTAACGATTATCGTTGTAACGACATTTAAATGTATATATATATCATATTAAGATATATTAGTATATCATAATATCATGATAATATAATAATTTAATATCTCATTAGATATAATAAACAATGGGTTAACAACATTAATTGAGATCGTTAACTTAAAGGTTTCAAAACAACACTAACATGTAACGACTAACGATGACTTAACGACTCAGTTAAAATGTATATACATGTAGTGTATTTAGATGTATTAAAATACTTTTGGAAGACTTCAAGACATATATCAAAATACTCATACTTAACGAAAATGGTTACAGTTACTTTTCCATTCTTTTCTTTCATCAAGAATTCTAGTCGTATTCTTACCCGTATTATACACAGCTTCAAAACGTACTTACTATGAGTATATACCAATAGGAACTAGCATGGGATTCCACTCTTGATTATGTCATGTATGACTAATCAATTTTAACTTCTACCATGAGCTAGTCAACTAACTAGAACTCCTTTTAACCCCACTCACCACTCACCAATTACCACTCATCATTCACTCCATTTCACTTCCAATTCTCTTTCTAATTCTCTCTCAACACACACACACTATTATGAACGTATTTTTCTAGTAGTTAATCATCATCTTCATCAAAAATCACTTCAAGAATCAAGCTATAATCATCATAGGAAGAACACTTCAAGAACACTTCAAAAATCCCTTCAAGTTTACTAATTTACTTCCAAGCTTTCTAATCCATTCCAAGTAATCATCTAAGATCAAGAAACCTTTGTTATATACAGTAGGTTATCTTTCTTATTCAAGGTAATATTCATATTCAAATTTTGATTCAATTTCTATAACTATAAACTATCTTAATTCGAGTAAAAATCTTACTTGAACTTGTTTTTGTGTCATGATCCTACTTCAAGAACTTTCAAGCCATCCAAGATCCTTTGAAGCTAGATCATTTCTTGTCACTTCTAGTAGGTTTACCTACTAAACTTGAGGTAGTAATGATGTTCATAACATCATTCGATTCATATATATAAAACTATCTTATTCGAAGATTTAAACTCGTAATCACTAGAACATAGTTTAGTTAATTCTAAACTTGTTCGCAAACAAAAGTTAATCCTTCTAACTTGACTTTTAAAATTAACTACACACATGTTCTATATCTATATGATATGCTAACTTAATGATTTAAAACCTGGAAACACGAAAAACACCGTAAAACCGGATTTACGCCGTCGTAGTAACACCGCGGGCTGTTTTGGGTTAGTTAATTAAAAACTATGATAAACTTTGATTTAAAAGTTGTTATTCTGAGAAAATGATTTTTATTATGAACATGAAACTATATCCAAAAATTATGGTTAAACTCAAAGTGGAAGTATGTTTTCTAAAATGGTCATCTAGACGTCGTTCTTTCGACTGAAATGACTACCTTTACAAAAACGACTTGTAACTTATTTTTTCGACTATAAACATATACCTTTTATGTTTAGATTCATAAAATAGAGTTCAATATGAAACCATAGCAATTTGATTCACTCAAAACGGATTTAAAATGAAGAAGTTATGGGTAAAACAAGATTGGATAATTTTTCTCATTTTAGCTACGTGAAAATTGGTAACAAATCTATTCCAACCATAACTTAATCAACTTGTATTGTATATTATGTAATCTTGAGATACTATAGACACGTATACAATGTTTCGACCTATCATGTCGACACATCTATATATATTTCGGAACAACCATAGACACTCTATATGTGAATGTTGGAGTTAGCTATACAGGGTTGAGGTTGATTCCAAAATATATATAGTTTGAGTTATGATCAATACTGAGATACGTATACACTGGGTCGTGGATTGATTCAAGATAATATTTATCGATTTATTTCTGTACATCTAACTGTGGACAACTAGTTGTAGGTTACTAACGAGGACAGCTGACTTAATAAACTTAAAACATCAAAATATATTAAAAGTGTTGTAAATATATTTTAAACATACTTTGATATATATGTATATATTGTTATAGGTTCGTGAATCAACCAGTGGCCAAGTCTTACTTTCCGACGAAGTAAAAATCTGTGAAAGTGAGTTATAGTCCCACTTTTAAAATCTAATATTTTTGGGATGAGAATACATGCAGGTTTTATAAATGATTTACAAAATAGACACAAGTACGTGAAACTACATTCTATGGTTGAATTATTGAAATCGAATATGCCCCTTTTTATTAAGTCTGGTAATCTAAGAATTAGGGAACAGACACCCTAATTGACGCGAATCCTAAAGATAGATCTATTGGGCCTAACAAACCCCATCCAAAGTACCGGATGCTTTAGTACTTCGAAATTTATATCATATCCGAAGGGTGTCCCGGAATGATGGGGATATTCTTATATATATGCATCTTGGTAATGTCGGTTACCAGGTGTTCACCATATGAATGATTTTTATCTCTATGTGTGGGATGTGTATTGAAATATGAAATCTTGTGGTCTATTGTTACGATTTGATATATATAGGTTAAACCTATAACTCACCAACATTTTTGTTGACGTTTAAAGCATGTTTATTCTCAGGTGAATACTAAGAGCTTCCGCTGTTGCATACTAAAATAAGGACAAGATTTGGAGTCCATGTTTGTATGATATTGTGTAAAAACTGCATTCAAGAAACTGATTTTGATGTAACATATTTGTATTGTAAACCATTATGTAATGGTCGTGTGTAAACATGATATTTTAGATTATCATTATTTGATAATCTACGTAAAGCTTTTTAAACCTTTATTTATGAAATAAAGGTTATGGTTTGTTTTAAAAATGAATGCAGTCTTTGAAAAACGTCTCATATAGAGGTCAAAACCTCGCAACGAAATCAATTAATATGGAACGTTTTTAATCAATAAGAACGGGACATTTCAAGAAGTTCAATTCCTCGGTCATATAGTGAACAAAGAAGGTATTCAGGTGGATCTAGCAAAGATTGAAACCGTTGAAAAGTGGGAAACCCCGAAAACTCCAAAACACATACGCCAATTTTTAGGGCTAGCTGGTTATTACAGGATATTCATCCAAGATTTTTCCAAAATAGCAAAACCCTTGACCGCATTAACGCATAAATGGAGGAAATTTGAATGGAAGGATGAACAAGAAAAAGCGTTTCAATTGTTAAAGAAAAAGTTAACTACGGCACCTATATTGTCATTACCTGAAGGGAATGATGATTTTGTGATATATTATGACGCCTCAAAGCAAGGTCTCGTTTGTGTATTAAAGCAACGAACGAAGGTAATTGCTTATGCGTCTAGACAATTGAAGATTCACGAGCAGAATTATACGACGCATGATTTGGAATTAGGCGCGGTTGTTTTTGCATTAAAGACTTGGAGGCACTACTTATATGGGGTCAGAAGTATTATATATACCGACCACAAAAGTCTTCAACACATATTTAATCAGAAAAAACTGAACATGAGGCAGCGCAGGTGGATTGAATTGTTGAATGATTACGACTTTGAGATTCGTTACCACCCGAGGAAGGCAAATGTGGTAGCCGACGCCTTGAGCAGAAAGGACAGAGAACCCATTCGAGTAAAAGCTATGAATATAATGATTCACACTAACCTTACTACTCAAATAAGGGAGGCGCAACAAGGAGTTTTAAAAGAGGGAAACTTAAGGGATGAAATACCCAAAGGATCGGAGAAGCATCTTAATATTCGGGAAGACAGAACCCGGTATAGGGCTGAAAGAATTTGGGTACCAAAATTTAGAGATATGAGAGAAATGGTACTTAGAGAAGCTCATAAAACCAGATACTCAATACATCCTGGAACGGGAAAGATGTACAAGGATCTTAAGAAACATTTTTGGTGGCCGGGTATGAAAGCCGATGTTGCTAAATATGTAGGAGAATGTTTGACGTTTTCTAAGGTCAAAGCTGAGCATCAGAAACCATCAGGTCTATTTCAACAACCCGAAATCCCGGAATGGAAATGGGAAAACATTACCATGGATTTCATCACTAAATTGCCAAGGACAGCAAGTGGTTTTGATACTATTTGGGTAATAGTTGATCGTCTCACCAAATCAGCACACTTCCTACCAATAAGAGAAGATGACAAGATGGAGAAGTTAGCACGACTGTATTTGAAGGAAGTCGTCTCCAGACATGGAATACCAATCTCTATTATCTCTGATAGGGATGGCAGATTTATTTCAAGATTCTGGCAGACATTACAGCAAGCATTAGGAACTCGTCTAGAAATGAGTACTACCTATCATCCACAAACTGATGGGCAGAGCGAAAGGACGATACAAACGCTTGAAGACATGCTACGAGCATGTGTTATTGATTTCGGAAACAGTTGGGATAGACACCTTCCGTTAGCAGAATTTTCTTACAACAACAGGTACTATTCAAGCATTGAGATGACGCCGTTTGAAGCACTTTATGGTAGAAAGTGCAGGTCTCCAATTTGTTGGAGTGAAGTGGGGGATAGACAGATTATGGATTCGGAGATAATACAAGAAACTACCAAGAAGATTATCCAAATTCAACAACGGTTGAAACCGCCCAAAGTAGACAAAAGAGCTACGCTGACATTAAAAGAAAAGATATAGAATTTGAAATTGGAGAGATGGTCATGCTTAAAGTTGCACCTTGAAAAGGCGTTGTTCGATTTGGTAAACGAGGGAAATTAAATCCTAGGTATATTGGACCATTCAAGATTATTGATCGTGTCGGACCAGTAGCTTACCGACTTGAGTTACCTCAACAACTCACGGCTGTACATAACACTTTCCATGTCTCGAATTTGAAGAAATGTTTTGCTAAAGAAGATCTCACTATTCCGTTAGACGAAATCCAAATCAACGAAAAACTTCAATTCATCGAAGAACCCGTCGAAATAATGGATCGTGAGGTTAAAAGACTTAAGCAAAACAAGATACCAATTTTTAAGGTTCGATGGAATTCTCGTAGAGGACCCGAGTTCACCTGGGAATGGGAAGATCAGATGAAGAAGAAATACCCGCACTTATTTCCAGAAGATACGTCAACACCTCCAACTGCTTAAAATTTCGGGACGAAATTTATTTAACGGGTAGGTACTGTAGTGACCCGAACTTTTCCATGTTTATATATATTAAATGAAATTGATAATTATATGATTAAGTGTTTCCAACATGTTAAGCAATCAAACTTGTTAAGACTTGATTAATTGAAATAGGTTTCATATAGACAATTGACCACCCAAGTTGACCGGTGATTCACGAACGTTAAAACTTATAAAAACTATATGATGTCATATATATGTATATATATATATATATATATATATATATATATATATATATATATATATATTTAACATGATATTATGATAAGTAAAAATATCATTAAGTATATTAACAATGAACTACATATGTAAAAACAAGACTACTAACTTAATGATTTTGAAACGAGGCATATATGTAACGATTATCATTGTAACGACATTTAATTGTATATATATCATATTAAGATATATTAATACATCATAGTATCATGATAATGTAATAATTTAACATCTCTTTAGATATAATAAACAATAGGTGTAACACCCTAGGCAAATCCCACATCGCCCACGAACATGAGTGATCATGGGATTATAAGGTAATACTCACGCTTAAATGACACAACGCGTTTTGGGACCACAGGCAGAGCGGGTGTCCGAGTATGTTGTGGTTAAGTGTGTTCGGA
This sequence comes from Rutidosis leptorrhynchoides, assembly GCF_046630445.1. Lineage (NCBI taxonomy): Eukaryota > Viridiplantae > Streptophyta > Magnoliopsida > Asterales > Asteraceae > Rutidosis > Rutidosis leptorrhynchoides. The sequence continues at coordinate 94,628,811 of NC_092338.1, read as the reverse complement.
CGAGAGCACTACCAGGATGCGTGACCTCTTGGGAAAGTGCTTCTCATGTGTGGTCGCCAAAAAAAAGCCATGCGCCTGCGGGCAAAGCGGACAATATTGTGGTCATGTTAAGCTGGGGTGTTACAGAATGGTATCAGAGCCACTCATGTGTCGTTGGGGTGGTGGGGCAAACCTCATCGAGGACGATGAGTCCCTAAGGGGGGGTGAATGTAACACCCTAGGCAAATCCCACATCGCCCACGAACATGAGTGATCATGGGATTATAAGGTAATACTCACGCTTAAATGACACAACGCGTTTTGGGACCACAGGCAGAGCGAGTGTCCGAGTATGTTGTGGTTAAGCGTGCTCGGACGAGAGCACTACCAGGATGGGTGACCTCCTGGGAAAGTGCTTCTCATGTGTGGTCGCCAAAAAAAAGCCGTGCGCCTGCGGGCAAAGCGGACAATATTGTGGTCATGTTAAGCTGGGGTGTTACAATGGGTTAACAACATTTAACATGATCGTTAACCTAATGGTTTTAAAACAACAATTACATGTAACGACTAACGATGATTTAACGACTCAGTTAAAATGTATATACATGTAGTGTTTTAATATGTATTCATACACTTTTGAAAGACTTCAAGACACTTATCAAAATACTTCTACTTAACAAAAATTCTTAAAATTACATCCTCGTTCAGTTTCATCAACAATTCTACTCGTATGCACACGTATTCGTACTCGTACAATACACAGCTTTTAGATGTATGTACTATTGGTATATACACTCCAATGATCAGCTCTTAGCAGCCCATGTGAGTCACCTAACACATGTGGGAACCATCATTTGGCAACTAGCATGAAATATCTCATAAAATTATAAAAATATTAGTAATCATTCATGACTTATTTACAAGTAAACAAAATTACACATCCTTTATATCTAATCCATATACCAACGACCAAAAACACCTATAAACACTTTCATTCTTCAATTTTCTTCATCTAATTGATCTCTCTCAAGTTCTATCTTCAAGTTCTAAGTGTTCTTCATAAATTCTATAAGTTTTTCATAAAATCAAGAATACTTCCAAGTTTGCTAGCTTACTTCCAATCTTGTAAAGTGATCATCCAACCTCAAGAAATCTTTCTTATTTACAGTAATATATCTTTCTAATACAAGGTAATACTCATATTCAAACTTTGATTCAATTTCTATAACTATAACAATCTTATTTCGAGTGGAAATCTTACTTGAACTTGTTTTCGTGTCATGATTCTACTTCAAGAACTTTCAATTCATCCAAGGATCCTTTGAAGCTAGATCTATTTTTCTCATTTCTAGTAGGTTTATCCACAAAACCTGAGGTAGTAATGATGTTCATAACATCATTCGATTCATATATATAAAACTACCTTATTCGAAGGTTTAAACTTGTAATCACTAGAACATAATTTAGTTAATTCTAAACTTGTTCGCAAACAAAAGTTAATCCTTCTAACTTGACTTTTAAAATAAACTAGACACATGTTCTATATCTATATGATATGGTAACTTAATGATTTAAAACCTGGAAACACGAAAAACACCGTAAAACCGGATATACGCCGTCGTAGTAACACCGCGGGCTGTTTTGGGTTAGTTAATTAAAAACTATGATAAACTTTGATTTAAAATTTGTTCTTCTGGGAAAATTATTTTTCTTATGAACATGAAACTATATCCAAAAATCATGGTTAAACTCAAAGTGGAAGTATGTTTTCCAAAATGGTCATCTAGACGTCGTTCTTTCGACTGAAATGACTACCTTTACAAAAATGACTTGTAACCTGTATTTTCGATTATAAAATTATACTTTTTCTATTTAGATTCATAAAATAGAGTTCAATATGAAACCATAGCAATTTGATTCACTCAAAACGGATTTAAAACGAAGAAGTTATGGGTAAAAGAAGATTGGATATTTTTTATTGTTGTAGCTACGGGAAATATTGTAACAATTCTATACAAATCATATCCTAGCTAACTTATATTGTATTATACATGTATTCTAATATATTATGTAATCTTGGGATACCATAGACACGTATGCAAATGTTTTGACATATCATATCGACCCATGTATATATATTATTTGGAACAACCATAGACACTCTATATGCAGTAATGTTGGAGTTAGCTATACAGGGTTGAGGTTGATTCCAAAAATATATATACTTTGAGTTGTGATCTAGCCTGAGACGTGTATACACTGGGTCGTGGATTGATTCAAGATAATATATATCAATTTATTTCTGTACATCTAATTGTGGACAACTAGTTGTAGGTTACTAACGAGGACAGCTGACTTAATAAACTTAAAACATTAAAACGTATTAAAAATGTTGTAAATATATTTTGAATATACTTTGATATATATGTACATATTTGTTATAGGTTCGTGAATCGACCAGTGGCCAAGTCTTACTTCCCGACGAAGTAAAAATCTGTGAAAGTGAGTTATAGTCCCACTTTTAAAAATCTAATATTTTGGGATGAGAATACATGCAATTTTATAAATGTTTTACGAAATAGACACAAGTAAATGAAACTACATTATATGGGTGAATGATCGAAGCCGAATATGCCCCTTTTTAGCTTGGTAGCCTAAGAATTTGGGAACAGACCCCCAAATTGACGCGAATCCTAAAGATAGATCTATCGGGCCCAACAAGCCCCATTCTGGAATTTGGAATGCTTTAGTACTTCGATTTTATCATGTCCGATGGGTGTCCCGGAATGATGGGGATATTCTATATGCATCTTGTTAATGTCGGTTACCAGGTGTTCACCATATGAATGATTTTTATCTCTATGTATGGGATGTATATTGAAATATGAAATCTTGTGGTCTATTATTATGATTTGATAATATATAGGTTAAACCTATAACTCACCAATATTTTTGTTGACGTTTTAAGTATGTTTATTCTCAGGTGATTATTAAGAGCTTTTGCTGTTGTATACTAAAATAAGGACAAGATTTGGAGTCCATGCTTGTATGATATTATGTAAAAACTGCATTCAAGAAACTTATTTTTGATGTAATATATTCTTATTGTAAACCATTATGTGATGGTCGTATGTAAACGGTATATTTTAGATTATCATTATTTGATAATTTACGTAATGCTTTTTAAACCTTTATAGATAAAATAAAGGTTATGGTTGTTTTAAAAATGAATGTAGTCTTTGAAAAACGTCTCATATAGAGGTCAAAACCTCGCGACGAAATCAATTAATATGGAACGTTTATAATCAATATGAACGGGACATTTCAATACTAAACAAACTGTAGGACTTGGATTCAACCACCCTTGAAATGGTTGACCTCACACGGACTTCAATCTCCCTTGGAATGGTTGAAAGTCCTCAACCGCCCTAGGAATGGCTGGTGTCAAACACAGTGCACATATACAACATATATAGATCACAAAGCATGCAACTATCCACCTAGCATGGCAACCACTACACTACATAAGGTAATCAGAGTAATCCACAGTAGCATGATTTGCTACTTAAACTCTATCCGAAGATATACCCACTCACCAATTACCAGCAACTGAAGATTCTCAGAGGTCTAATCTTTCTGAGTCTTCTCTTTCTCTTTTTCACCTGAGAATAGACATAATCAAGTCAGTAATCATGTCTTGATATCATCCCAAGAACAAGACAATAACCATAATAAACAAGCACTTGAACACTTAATCAATCTGACCTGTCAACCGTACAAATGACACTCATCCGCACGTCTGAGAAACCTCAACCGTGCGGTTGACACCTCACTCGTACGTTTGGTCCTTGGCCAAATATCTAATTAGACAACAGTAGATCCGTACGGTTGACCACACGAGTGAAATATGACTCGTACGAGTCACATCTCAACCGTACGATCCAACTAGCAAATATAACAGTTCAAGTAACCACTCACTCGTTCGGTTCACCATGCGGTTGACCGCCTCAACCGTACGTGTGAAGGTTCACTCGCGCGGTTGGAGAAGAACAGCAACAGCAGCTGTTATGATGGGTTTTTAACCCAAAACCACCCAAAGTCATAATATCAAGTTCTAAACCACATCATACAATCATATTATCATTAATTGATAAGTCTATATCATAATCTCAATCAATAGTGACATATAAATGCATGTGTAATGCAAGACATACGCACTAAAACCTCTTTTTCTGACCCAGATAACATTTGATCCAGCTTCTTAAAACCATATTATTGGAAAGTAAATCTCAAGATGATTCCAACGATAGTTTATTCATCGAAAACGGAGTTACGGTTTGAAAGTTACGCCCTTTTCAATTTTATCAAAAGCTGACCAGTGCTCAACCGCGTGGCTGAGACCTCACACGTGCGGTTGAGCCCTCAAACGCGTGCTCAACCGTGTGCTCAACTGCGTGCTTGAGCCCTCAAATGTGTGGGAGCTGATGAACAGCTACAGCTCGCTGTTTTTCGCGTTTTTGACTCCAAATCTAGATTTTTGCAAGTTCTAACACCAAAACCACTTGAAAAACATCATATAAACTGTATAGCAACTATTTCTAATATCAATTAAGCATAACTGACACAAATCATGAAGATTCAAGCTCAAAAATTCCTAAACCCATTTTACACCCAAACTCAATTCTTAATAATTAAACCACGAATTCAAACATGCTAACCTGGATAAATGCTTACTAGGATGATATGATTCAGTTCCTAAAGCCTCTTGATTCAATTTCTAGCTTAGATTAGATTAGGGTTTTGTGAAGGTGTGAAGTAGATACGAGCTTCTTTGGAAGTTTGAAGAAATGGATGGAAACATCAAGATATTACACACTAAATGGGTTTAAAACTCATACCCCACAACACACGGGTATTTATCAGTTATCCAATATCTTTCGTACTTAATTTAGCAACCCTAACGGAGTCCAAATTCAACAAAGAAACCATTTCTGTGACACTTGTCACAAACTGGTCTTAACCACATATTCAATTAATAATAAACATATTATTAAAATAAAAGCATATTTTAAACACAAATATAAACCTAAGGGTAATTTAGTAATCTTACTTCTAACCCAGGTTTCAATCTGTTACAGTTATCATTAGAAGCAATGGACGTAATAAACTAACCTGTCTAATGTCAACTGTAGGCTACGTTCGAAAGGTGCAGGTAACCATGGTGTCTCATATTATGCAATTATACAATTATGGAAATTGATATGTTTTTTATTTTATTTAGGCTCATTCTTCAATTTCGCTACTACGCTCTTTCAGGAGGCAATTACAGGTATGTGTTTATCTCTGTTTTTCGTTTTTATAGATCGTAGCTTAATTTCTTATTTCTTAATGGAACTTTTAGTATATTTTGTTCATATTTCTTTGTGTATTTGCATCTGTGTTGCTGTTAATTTGTACGTGGCTATGTATTATTTTGTTTCTGTACATATTCCTGTTTTGCGTTGGGTATTTAAAAGGGTAAACGATGGCACCTAAGAAACAAATAAATATGGTCGATGAAACCACCGTAGCATCTGCGTCTGATTGTATAGAGGAAAAAGAGAAAATTAGGTGACCAGTCACTCATTAGAGATAGTAAAGTCACCAAGTTTTTATTAAAACATCGCCTTAACCAGAGCAATATCAGGTTCTATATTGTTACTCCATTACTATGTTTCTGACTCTGTTAGATCATTCCTACCTTTGTATTAAAGTAGCATCTTTTTAACCAGAATATGTTTTATTAAAACAGTCACATTAGTCAATTTACACACACTAGTATATGTATTGATTGATTTTGTTACATGATGACTAAGTTAAGTACCATGCATCAACAACTACTACCAATCAATAGAAAGGTAAGCATCACTCTATCCATACAATTACTTCATAAAAATCAAAAAGTTTACAACAATTTATTACCAAACAGATAGATTCAGTTTAACCGAGTTTGTAATGTTTACTTTTTGATGAATCTATCTGTAGTTATGAATTGCACCCCTTTATTAATAAAACTTTGTATATGAGATTCAACAATGAAGGTGAAGGAAAACTACTGGCACGTTGATCAATGAAGATGAAGGAAAAGCATAAAGGTTCATTGTCTACAGCAATGCTACAACCTTGATGTTAACAAATAAAAAGTCTGCTACAACCACCAGTAATTCTTTTGGCTCAATATATATTTGGTAACTATGTATACAATCTATGCAGTTCCTTTTGAGTCTTATGTAACCAAGTATATAATACTTTTGAAACCATGATACAGCTCTTTTGAATGTACGCAACAACAGAAACTAACAAATTGCATATGATAATCATTGAAGAACACTCTTCTGAGAAGGCAACGACAAAAAACCCAAAAAGAAGAAAGATTAGCCACAATATCAACCTGCAGACCAGTAAACGTAACCATTTTCTCAATGTATATAGCAACAGCTACGTTAGTTTTTCATACGATACTATCTATGTAAACAAAAAGTTGTGAGACACCTACCATGTACAGTAAGAAACATAACCGTCGAAAGCAATTTTCCAAAACCCGTCTCAAACAAGTATAACCATCGAAAGCAATTTTCCAAAACCCGTCTCAAACAAGTACTTCATTTTCCGGCCTGGAAAACCAATGACTCTTCAGGTTAGGTTCTCTTTCAACATAGACATCCCGATGACCATGGATCAATTTCGTTCCACGAAACAGAAAGCAAATGAAATCAACATGACGAACAAACGCCAACTCAAACACTCAACAAACGGAGACCGCCGCTACGCGCAATGGTGTTTTTTGGGTTTTATTGTAACAACCTTACGATAAATGATAAATTGATAGTCGATAAATATTCATTACTAAATCTACACTTTAGTTGGCAAATGATAAACATTGTGTAAGCTGGATTTTGCTTTATAACATGTATGAGAACAGAAGCGTATAATCGGGCTAATGTGTTGGTCGGGAAATGGGTCAAATACAAGTTGTTTATTGGTTCAAATTTAAATTTATATTTCCCGGAAATTGTAATATATAAATGATTATAATTAAAATAATCTTTGGTGACTCTTGGCCCAAATTGCATAATACGCATGATCAGTGAAATTTGAAGACATTCTAACGTTGTGAAATTTTCATGGTCTCAAGATTTATCTCATCATGTTTGGCCACAATTGTTCAACATTTGTTTTTGTTATGTTAGTGCCAACATTTCTTATGCATGGTTAACTTTAAGAAATATGTGTAACTATATAAATTGGGAAATCTTGGAAGGTTAAGGAATATGTATGGAATTATAGAATTTGTTGACTGGTGATAGACGCAAAACGATTGAGGCTAGGGTATGTCGAAAATAGATAGCAAAAATATCAACAAGCACATCCCCAATTCAATACTGTTGGTAATTGTCAATTTCGACAGAGCGTATCAAAATCCGCCGCGAAGCGCGGACCACATATCTAGTTTTAAATAGTAGAAGAGGAAGAAGGTAAAAATACAACACATGACAAATCAACAGTAACTCCAAAAGTATAGTAGCAACTTTTTCAAATAGTATATAGGAGTAATTTCTCAAAGGGGGATGATTCTCACACACACTTTTTTGATCCTTACACACCTATTTTAACCTTTTACTCTTCTAATAATACTCAATTAGTATGTGAGGATAAAAAAAGTGTGTGTGAGAATCATCCCATTTTTCAAATAGTATATAGGAGTAAGATGGGTGGTCATCATAAAAAATATACTATATACACATAAACATGTATGATAATATTGTATCGTACAACTTTTTAAAAGAGTTTTATTGATGTTCAGGTTAATGGGTTACAAAGTACTCAACTCATCATTTAAAAACCGTGTTACGTGATATAGTTACATTGTTGTGAATGGATCTTATTAAGATTTACAAAAGAAACATCACTTATTATAATATTGTATTATTATTATTATAGTTATAACTAGTGTTTGGCGGGCGCACATTGCCGCGCCGTTTTGTAAGCATTTTTGGATAATGTGATGCAGTTGTTGTTGGCGAAAGTGTAGGAAAAATTGTAAGGAAAAAGAAGGGGAAAAAAGTCTTTATCGTCTTGTTTTTTTATAAAGAAAATTAGGTTAAAAACAACGGGCCAACGTCCTTATGCAGTCCTTTAGTAAAAATTTTAGATGAGAATGAGAGGGACTATTTAGAAGAAAATTTGGTTTTACTGTAGATGAATAGTGCAATACTCCTTGTGGGTGCAACTTCCTTCTGCACAACGTACAAGTCATTAAACACAAAATGTGTCGTTTTCGATGAATAGTAAGTGAATGGTATCCAACTTTGGGAATTAGTATATAGGTATAATATAATTATCTACATCATATTTTTTTTTTTTTTTGAAAAGCAAAATTATTATATTTATACCAAAATCACCACGAACAGATTACATAATATATTTTCACAGTAGGATCGACTATACTATACATATACAAGAGAAGATATTAACAGACATAAAAGCAAAATATTCATGTTGTGAGATTTGAGATGCCGAAATGCAGGAGCCGAAGAAATGGGATAATGTTGTACAAAATATTCATGTACTATTCTCGACAAATTGTACAAGTTGAGTGGTAATATGTTGTTGCAACCGTGTAATATGTAATAAGTACTCTAACATTTACGATGGCCAATTTCAAAGATTATGATATTTTATTTGTATTTTTTTGTATGTCTAGTATTTCATTAATTGTCCGGTATTCATTTATAGATATTCTAAATTATTTGTTTACTTTTATAAATATAAAAATAAGTTATAAAAAAATAAGTTAAATGCCCAAAATAGCCGACTAACAAACAAGTAATAAGTAAATGACTAAAACCATACACTATGTTGGACCACGAAGTGTTTTTGTTGTCCCACAACGGCCACTAGGGGATGTTGTGGAGAGCATCGTTGTGGTGTTGTGGGAAGAAACCACGGTTACCACAACGATCAAATCTTCAATCAGGTTTTTTTCTTTCTTTTTCATTTATTTAAATATAATACTAATTAGACCATTCTTTATGCAAACTTCAAATGTTGTGGTGTTGTGGGGGCGATTTTTGCTGACGTGGCATTGTTGTGGAACTGAGTGGACGCTGTGGTAAATGTATTGTTGTGTTGTTGTGAGGTGCTGGTGTGTCATTTATTTTTCATTGTTTATTATTTAGTAAAAACCATAGACATTTATATATTTTAATTAAATAAATAAGTAAATATAAACTAAAAAACACACAAATTTTATTAATTAAAATCCTAAAAAGAAAAAAAATACATAGTTTAAAATTAAAACTTAAAAAAATACATAACTTTAAAAGTTCATAATTTGAAACTTAAACTACTACTACTCGTCGTCATCGTTATCGTCATCCGATATCTCAATGTAATCCCTAAACTTGTTGCGTAAGCGATTTAAACTTATTCACGCGTTTGACATCCTTTTTGTTTTTCATATTCTCGGTTGATGTGGTCAGGAAACCGATACCCGATATAGCTGATTGGAGGGCAACATATCCTTTGAATTCAGCCGAGACTTCCTCTTTTGTCGACATTAATGAAGAACTCCTTTTGTTGTAGTTATCCACGAACTTATCCAATTTGGATATTGTTGAATGAAAGAATGTTAATAAAAAATATGTTATGGGTAGTGTATATATAGAAATAAAGATTTAATTATTTTTATTTATATATATATAAATTCAAATTGCAACGGTCAACATTTGCTAGGCAATTAAACGTGACCACCTGTCCTTCACGACCATTGTTTCGGTCGTGGTTTCTTCCCACAACGGCACAACATTGACTTCCACAACGGCCGCACAGTGACCATTGTGGTCGTTGTCGGCCAACGAAGCACTACTGTTCTCGATTGTAGGAAATGGTCTTAATCTAATACCAATTATATATTACCCACAAAATCACAACAATACATTTACCACTAGGGATGCTAATGGGCGAGAAAAAACATGTGACTCGCGGGTACCCGATCCGCGATGTGTAGTGACCCGAACTTTTCCATGTTTATTTATATTAATTGAATTTGATAATTACATGATTAAGTATTTCCAACATGTTAAGCAATCAAACTTGTTAAGACGTGATTAATTGAAATAGGTTTCATATAGACAATTGACCACCCAAGTTGACCGGTGATTCACGAACGCTAAAACATGTAAAAACTATATGATGACATATATATGGTTACATATATAGTTAACATGATATTATGATAAGTAAGTATCTCATTAGGCATTTTAACAATGTGTATATACATAAAAATGAGACTATTGAATTAAGAAAACTCAAAAACGATATATATAACGATTATCGTTATAACAACGTCTTACTAAATACATATGAATCATAATAAGATATTGATACACTATGTTTAATCATGAAATGATAAGTAAACATGTCATTAAGTGTATTAACAATGAACTACATACGTAAAAACAAGACTACTAACTTAATGATTTCAAAACGAGACATATATGTAACGATTATCGTTGTAACAATATTTAACTGTATATATATCATATTAAGATATATTAATACATCATGTTATCATAATAATATAATAACTTAACATCTCATTTGATATAATAAACAATGGGTTAACAACATTTAACAAGATCGTTAACCTAAAGGTTTCAAAACAACACTTACATGTAACGACTAACGATGACTTAACGACTCTGTTAAAATGTATATACATATAGTGTTTTAATATGTATTTATACACTTTTTAAAGACTTCAAGACACTTATCAAAGTACTTCTACTTAACAAAAATATTTACAATTACATCCGCATTCATTTTCATCTACAATTCTACTCATATACACTCGTATTTGTACTCGTACAATACACAGCTTCTAAATGTATTTACTATTAGCATATACACTCCAATGATGAGCTCTTAGCAGCCCATGTGAGTCACCTAACCATGTAGGAACCATCATTTAACATCTAGTATGAAATATCTCACAAAATTACAAACTAATGAAGCCTATATGGAGAGTGTAAGTTCACGTGAATGGGAGTACTCACAAACACATTTCCATTTCAATTTTCTTGAATCAAATTACTCTCTCTCAAGTGTTCTTCCTTTGTTCTAAGTGTTCTTCATCATCTTCATCAAAATCTAGCTCAATCTAGTTCATAAATCCATACATAAACCAAGTTATAAAACAACTACTCAAGAACACACCAACAACACTTCCAAGTTTGTTAGCTTACTTCCAATCTTGCAAATCCACTTTGAGTGATCATCCAATCTCAAGAAATCTTTCTTATTTACAGTAAGATATCTTTCTAATACAAGGTAATACTCATATTCAAACTTTGATTCAATTTCTATAACTTTAACAATCTTATTTCTAGTGAAAATCTTACTTGAACTTGTTTTCGTGTCATGATTTTGCTTCAAGAACTTTCAAGTCATCCAAGGATCCTTTGAAGATAGATCTATTTTTCTCATTTCCAGTAGGTTTATTGTGACGATCGCTCCAAATCCATATGGAAGAACACGTCATTCATCGATTTCATTGCGAGGTATTTGACCTCTATATGATACGTTTTGTAAACATTGCATTCTTTTAAAAAGGCACACCATAAATGAATATTTAAATCAAAGGTTTTCGACATCTGATGATTTCTACATATAGACAATCACCGTAAATAATAGTTTACAATAATACTTCCGTTGACAATGCAGTCAAAATAAGATACATGGTGATGATTTGGTGAATGCAACGTTTCCTTGAAAAATATGTCATGTAAAACTTCATGCACATAGCTTGTCTAACACATAAGCAAACAGCGGAAGACTTCTAGGAAACCTGAGAAAAAACATGCTAACAAGTGTCAACACAAAGGTTGGTGAGTTCATAGTTTTATAGTTTCATATAATCTGTATATAAAGGTGGATCACAAGATTTCAGTTGTTTCGTCCAGAAACATTTATCAAAATATTCTACAAGATTGAGCACCCTGGTAACTAAACTTTAACGTTATAATAAGTACCCCTGTTTTAACATACATGCAACCAACATGTACAATACACGCAATCCAACGTGTACTAAACTCAAATAGCATACGTCTGTTCTTTAGTTCAGGCTAGGATTTTTATACCTAGAACAGACGGGGATGTCAAGCCCTATGGATCCATATATTACTACTCGCGCCCACCAGTTCTTATAACTGGCAGTTACTAGTTACCAAAGCTAAGGGATTTTCGGTTCAAACTCGGTGTAGAATTTAGTATGTACTTGTGTCCATTGCATTTAAAATAAAGTGCATGTATTCTCAGCCCAAAAATATATATTGCAAAAGCAATTAAAAAGGGAGCAAATGAAACTCACCTTAGCAGCACAGAAAGTTGTTCATCGTAATGTGACCGAAACTCAGAATATCAAATAATCGTAGATCTCAACCTAGAGAACATATGTTGGTCAATAAATGTCTATCAAGCTAGGTCAGGTCACAGTGTATCACAATCCTAATGCTCGATATCGACATACAAAAGTTATTCAATGTTGTTTCAAAAAGTCAATTTTGACAATAGTTCAACAAACGAGACGTACCTTATATAACGATTCATTTACTGGTCTGGTAATATTTAAAAATTCATTTTATCAATCTTGTAAACAAGTTGTTTAAATCTTAATTGTAAATTCATAAGCAATTCCAATTAACGTCAATTATAATTCAGTTGATCATATCTTCTAATCCGTTCATCGAAACTATTCGATGTCTAAATGAAAAGTCATTGATTTTTCTTGTTTAGCGATGAAATTTAGCATACAAGCATGTATAAATATATATACTCGAGCACTAGACATGGATACACAATTAATATATAAAATATAAAATATGAGTGCTTACGTATCAGTATTGAGATTCAATATTGTAGGAAAGTACGTAGACGTAACGGAGATGATAAACACTAGGTTTGATTCACAAATATACCCCCGAACATTACCCATAACCTCCTTGCCAATAACCCATAATTTTCTTAGCTCTATCCCGCTTGAAAACCATTTTGAAAGTGACACGCTCATAACCTCGTCGTAGTATTTTATGTATAATACTAATTAATAATATTAATAATAATAAGATTAATAATAATATTAATCTTAATAATAATAATAATAATAATAATAATAATAATAATAATAATATAAATATAAATATAAATATAAATATATATACGAGTGTAATATGTATGTGTGCAAAACTGGAACAAATTCGATGAATTTATAGATGTGGCCTGATTTCCAACCCCATGCGATCGTATGGTTTCTAGGCATCAAGGCCATGCGATCGCATGACCCTCTGATCCAGCTCACAAACTTTTGTTTTCTTGTTTGTCGAAATATTTATTTATTAATATATAATATATATAATTTATATTAATTAATTATATATTATATTATATTCTTGTGCATAGTTAACTTGAAATTTTCGTTCCGATGTCTCGTACGTTGTCACTCGACTTATGCCCCGGTTCCGGTTTCTCGAACGCATTTTTGTACGTTTAGAAAACTTGCATTTTACATTTCGTGTCACGTACCTTTGTCAAAATATAGCCTTAAATTATCCCTAAACTATACCACTCAAAGTATATATTAAACTTTCGAGTGTTTTGGTTATTTACTTCTATAAATCATTGTCTCGCTATTTGTTAATATATATATAATAACAATTCGTTTTATGACCAGTTTAATATTATATTTTATATATTTTCAATATTAATATATACGTTTTAAAATACATATCACAAGTTATTCATATATCTAATTATAACAGTTAATATTCCTTATTATTGTATGTCTCCAAATTACGTTATTTAAACAAAAACTTTACCATTTATTTCGAATATCGTTAAAAATGAACGATTTCCCAAATCAACGTGGACCTCACAACAGAGACTCGTAATAATATCATAATCTTTAAGGGACTCAATAAATATCTTTTAATTCAATCGTTTGGCATAATCTTTTAACTCCGTAGTTAAATATATCAATCAGATAATCAAACCAATAAGGTTAATGCACAGTATCATTTTCATAACACTTTATTACATTTTTAAGTTATAGTATATATATGTATCTATTTACATATATTTGTTCGCAAATCGTTGAGAACAATCGAAGGGTATTTGAATAGTTCAAGAATTTTAGGATTCAACTTCATAGACTTTGCTTATCGTGTCGGAAACGCTAAAGATTAAGTTTAAATTTAGTCAAAAATTTCTAGGTCATCACATTTATCCACAAAACCTGAGGTAGTAATGATGTTCATAACATCATTCGATTCGTATATATAAAACTACCTTATTCGAAGGTTTAAACTTGTAATCACTAGAACATAGTTTAGTTAATTCTAAACTTGTTCGCAAACAAAAGTTAATCCTTCTAACTTGACTTTTAAAATCAACTAGACACATGTTATATATCTATATGATATGCTAACTTAATGATTTAAAACCTGAAAACACGAAAAACACCGTAAAACTGGATATACGCCGTCGTTGTAACACCGCAGGCTGTTTTGGGTTAGTTAATTAAAAAATATGATAAACTTTGATTTAAAAGTTGTTCTTCTGGGAAAATGATTTTTCTTATGAACATGAAACTATATCCAAAAATCATGGTTAAACTCAAAGTGGAAGTATGTTTTCCAAAATGGTCATCTAGACGTCGTTCTTTCGACTGAAATGACTACCTTTACAAAAATGACTTGTAACCTGTATTTCCGACTATAAACTTATACTTTTTCTGTTTAGATTCATAAACTTAAGTTCAATATAAAATCATAGCAACTTGAATAACTCAAAACGGATTTAAAACAAAGAAGTTATGGGTAAAACAAGATTGGATATTTTTACTTGTTGTAGCTACGTGAAAATTGGTAACAAATCTATATTAATCATATCCTAGCTAACTTATATTGTATTATACATGTATTCTAGTATATTATGTAATCTTGGGATACCATAGACACGTATGTAAATGTTTTGACATATCATATTGATATTGCTCTAAACATACATATTATTCGACGCAATATCACTCATATTTCATAGGTTTTTATCTTCTACAAAGAAATTCAATGCGCATTTCACGAGAAAAACGACAAAAGTGGATAAGAGATTGCTATTTGAAGATTCAACGATAAAACGATAGTTTTAACCAGATTTATATCAAGAAACGTTTATTCGAATGAAAGTACAAGATAGATGAAGAAAAGAGTTCAAATAAGAATTGCCAAATCAGTACACGTTAACACGAGATCAACAAAGAACAACTGAAGAAGAAAAATGAAGAAATCTGACATTTACTCTTACACGAATCGTGTGGTGTTACACGAATCGTGTAATATAACTGGTCTTACACGAATCGTGTGACCATACACGATTCGTGTAATGTTAGGCCAAAAGCACTGTTCGGTTATCCAGAAGGTCGGCTGACTTTATGATTTTTAAAACACTTCTTTTCTCAAATGGAGAGACAGCAGGATTTCAACAAAGTTGCAAACTTCACCAACTACTTCAAACTTCAATTATAAAAGGAGTACGTTCAGAGAGTTACAGGGAGAGAGATATATTACAACACATTTACAACACAAGTTTATTATAGTTAAATTATTGTCAATTTTATTACGCTGTAAAAATAGTTTCAACTATTAAGGGGGTATTGTTCGTGATAAAAGGGTGTTATTGTACGCGTGAAAGGGGTGTTATTATTGTAATTTTTCTACTGTTTGAAGTTAATGCAAGTGAAGATATTTTAGTAAGTTTACTCTGTTAAAATTAGCGTTGTTATTATGTTTGCATATCTATATTTTTATGTCTACCTTAGTGTAATGGATAGCTAAATTTCCCTAGTGTTTGCTTAAATGTAGAGCCCCTAGTGAAATGGATTGTTACCATTAGTAAAAGTTAAAATGTAACTTTAGTATTTTTAATATTGAGCCTAGTTAAAAGAACCATTTTTTATGTAATTAGATATTTAACCCTTGCCACTTAATTTAGTAAATGTAAATAACGAAAGTTATATTTATTTACCTAAATTAAGCTTCAACATTAAAAATGATCTAGACGAATTTATGGATAAGTTATTGACACCAATTTAGAAATAAACTTCGGTGGTTTGGGTGATATCAATAAATTATATGAAGGTGAAATTATAAAAAGGGAAACCGTTATAATTTGGGTGTTGGCGAAGGTCAAAACTAGGCTAGGTCTCAATTTAAATGCTTAGGGAATAGTAGCTTTCTAAAAAGAATCCAATGAAAATTAGATTTTATTTAGTTAAGTTGTAACTTTATATTTATTCGAGAGAAAAATGTAAAGTTTGATACTAGAACATTTTAATAGGGCGTAAAACTTAAAACAATCCATGGACCTAGGGGTGACACAATTAAGTAAACACTCCCATTTACCTCATTTATATTTCTTATAAAATTATTATCATCTTTATTTACGAATTATAAGTTTAAAATATATAAAAATCTATAAATAAAACATTTAATGTTCGTAACAGTATTTGTCACATATTTTTCACTTACACGAATCGTGTAGCCTCACACGAATCGTGTAAGGCTTGACGCGGCTACAGTATCATCTAGGTCAAAAATTAGGGTTTTGATTAATTAATTATTTATAATTAGGTTATTAGTTATTTTTATTATATAATTAGTTTTAATTAGTATAAAATGCTTAAATAAATGTTTTAATCCTAAAATTAGTATTAATTATAAGTTTATAAATTGTAACTAGTTTATAATCAGTAAATTAATTAATTTCCTTTTTATTTGTATTAAGTTTAGTTAAAAATGTCATTTAGTTAATTTAATTAATTTTATATAATTATTGCTTAAAACAAAAATCTAAATATATAGTTTTATTAAAAATTACTATTTTACTATTTACCATTTTGTAATATAATTATCGCATAAAAAATTAGCATAATTTCATTTAGTTCCCTTTTAAGTTAATTATTGTAATCTTGTAATTTTATTTAGCAAATTAGTTAAGTTATTATCTTTTACTGTTATGTTACAATTGCCTAATCCAAAACCCTCTTTAATTAAGTTTGACATCAAAGACTATTAAAAAGAAAACCATTAAACGCTCCATCTCCCTGTGGAACGAATCGGATTTACCATCAAACTAAACTACACGAATAGGACTAGTTGCCTATATATATGTGTGAAATCAACCTAAAATCTATAAAATACCACATATACAATAAATCAATTCGTGTAACAAAACAACTCAAATCCGTTCAAAATAAAGGTCTCGATCCAGCACATCACATATCGACCCATCTATATATATTATTTGGAACAACCATAGACACTCTATATACAGTAATGTTGGAGTTAGCTATACAGGGTTGAGGTTGATTCCAAAAATATATATACTTTGAGTTGTGATCTAGCCTGAGACGTGTATACACTGGGTCGTGGATTGGGTCAAGATAATATATATCAATTTATTTTCTGTACATCTAACTATGGACAACTAGTTGTAGGTTACTAACGAGGACAGCTGACTTAATAAACTTAAAACATTAAAACGTATTAAAAATGTTGTAAATATATTTTGAACATACTTTGATATATATGTACATATTTGTTATAGGTTCGTGAATCGACCAGTGGCCAAGTCTTACTTTTCGACGAAGTAAAAATCTGTGAAAGTGAGTTATAGTCCCACTTTTAAAATCTAATATTTTGGGATGAGAATACATGCGCTTTTATAAATGTTTTACGAAATAGACACAAGTAATTGAAACTACATTATATGGGTGAATGATCGAAGCCGAATATGCCCCTTTTGCTTGGTAACCTAAGAATTAGTAAACCGATCTACTAATTGACGCGAATCCTAAAGATAGATCTATTGGGCCTAACGAACCCCATCCAAAGTACCGGATGCTTTAGTACTTCGAATTCGTTTTTATCATATCCGAAGGATTTCCCGAAATAATAGGGGATATTCTTATATGCATCTCGTTAATATCGGTTACCAGGTGTTCACCATATGAATGAATTTTATCTCTATGTATGGGATGTATATTGAAATATGAAATCTCGTGGTCTATTATTATGATTTGATAATATATAGGTTAAACCTATAACTCACCAACATTTTTGTCGTTGACGTTTTAAGCATGTTTATTCTCAGGTGATTATTAAGAGCTTCCGCTGTTGCATACTAAAATAAGGACAAGATTTGGAGTCCATGCTTGTATGATATTATGTAAAAACTGCATTCAAGAAACTTATTTTTTTGATGTAATATATTCTTATTGTAAACCATTATGTAATGGTCGTGTGTAAACGGTATATTTTAGATTATCATTACTTGATAATCTACGTAATGCTTTTTAAACCTTTATCGATAAAATAAAGGTTATGATTGTTTTACAAATGAATGCAGTCTTTGAAAAACGTCTCATATAGAGGTCAAAACCTCGCGACGAAATCAATTAATATGGAATGTTTATAATCAATATGAACGGGACATTTCACGATGGGCGGGAAAAATCATTAAATGTTACCCGCGGGCACAGGTACGGGTAAAAAATTAGACCCGCCGACGGATTGTGGGCGAGTCGCGGGTATATACTACCCGTCGCGGGTAAAACCCGATCCGCTAATTCATGAGACTTTTTTAAATTACCCACGAGTTTATACGTACAAGTACTCCGTATTAAATTTAAAAATGTTTTTACTTGTAATGAAATAATGATTAAGATTACATATATAAGTTAAACTTTTATTTTCCACATTAAAAAAAACAAATAGATGATTTTATTGATTAAATATAAGGTACAATCAGAGTATTTATAGCATACTAAGAACAATGAAATCGATCAGAGCACATTTTAGCTTATTTACATCAGAAAAAAAACTATGAGACAAGAGTATGAAAAAGACAGAAGCTTGTTTGAATCATCCATTGTCATCGAACACATTGGGATTTAAGTATCGAGCTTAATTTACATGTCAATTTACATGTTATTTATACATATAATTTAAGAATGGGCCAATAGCCTAGTGGTGAATAACTCACTCTCCCTTAGGGGAGGTGAGGGTTCGATTCCCACTAGGTGAGGATTTTTCAAATAATTGGATCAAAAACCATTCTTATCGGGCTCAAATGATCTCTTGGTCCCACGCATGCGAAGATTGCGACAATAACAATGCAGGTTCGATTCTCGGGCCTGGCATGCTGTGGGGAAATGGGTGATGGTGTTTCGCCAGGCTCCAGTGGGCTACACTAAGTAAGGATTTTTCAAATAATTGGATCAAAAACCATTCTTACCGGGCCCAAATGATCCCTTGGTCCCACGCATGCGAAGATTGCAACAATAACAATGCAGGTTCGATTCTCGGGCCTGACATGCTGTGGGGAACTGGGTGATGGTGTTTCGCCAGGCTCTAGTGGGCTACCGGGGACGACTGGATGAGTTGACAAAATTCAACACAGGGTTAACATGTCACTGCCGATACACATGTTTTTGCAACAATTTATACATATAATTTTATAATTAATAAAATTATTTGGTATAATATTATTACCCGCGGGTCACGGGTATCCGCGATTCACGAGCATGGGCGAAACGTTTTAACCCGTGGGCGGTTAACGGGTCTCAATGAGTAAAAAAATAATCCGACGAGTCGCGGGTATATAGGATCTGTGCCCATCGCCCGCGGACGCCATCCCTATTTACCATAGCGCTCATACATCATAAAATAATGTCACGTCAGAAAAATCAGAACACAACAATTTATCTTATCTTAGAGAATGGTATAAAAATTAAATACTCAAAATGCGGAAACTAGTTGGCGACTTAGGAACCCACAAGTCCACTGATACGAAAGTCGGCAGAGTTTGCGTTGTTCTAACGCGTAATCGGAATCTCACAATCATTCTTTTATTTTAATTTCCGATTATCAAACCCTTTGGTGAATTACTTATTATCATTTGCATCAATTTTCAGTCATGTCCTTCAGATTCCGAGCAGCAGGTGTACGTATTCATCATATATCATGATTATCTTTTTCTGTTACACATCAATGAATGAATTACTAAAAAGAAAAGAAAAAACTACTACTGCTTGCTTCATGATCGTATATACATTTATTACAGTAAACCATTGATATAGTTTATAATAATTCGAGTATGCCTTCAACGTGTTCGACGAAATGTCTTATATTTTCGTCTGTATCCATCCATGTTTTTGCTGAAGGACTTTGTTGTGGATTGGTCGAGTTTTAAAAATTATACCCAAAAAACCAGTTTTAGCTGATAGTTTTATCCTAAAAATGACCTACCACTACAAGTTATTGCAGTATTTTTCCATCGTACTTACTTTTTTTTTTTTTTTTTTTGAAAATAATGGTATGTTTCTGCTAGTTCATGAGTGTTATTATACTCGTTACGTATATGATATTTGATTTACAGACGAATGCTTTATCTGGGATGGGTGCTACTGACCACTGCAAGGGCACATTCTTTGAATTGCAAAGAAAGAAGGCTCACCGTTACGTAATTTTCAAAATCGACGAGAAAAAAAGCGAAGTTGTTGTTGATAAAACAGGCAGTCCCGCTGAGAGCTACGAAGATTTCACGTCAGCATTGCCTGAGAATGATTGCAGATATGCCGTCTATGACTTGGATTTTGTCACTTCTGAAAACTGTCAAAAGAGCTAAATTTTCTTCATTGCTTGGTTAGCTTTCATCTCTTTAATTTGCCCACAAGTATCTTATATCTTATTGAATTATAGAAGAGATAACAAAACGAGCGGGTTGGCAGTTGCGCAATGGGTCGGGTTATTCCCTTAAGTTGCTGTAAGCCTGTAACTATATGATTGTTTGTTGATTGTTGTTCTGTAACTATATTGAATGGAGATTGAATTTATGGTATTTGATCTGGGAATTATGTAGGTCGCCTGAGTCCTCTCGTATACGTGCCAGGATGCTGTATGCAACATCCAAGAGTTGGTTCAGACATGATTTAGAAAGTGTTCATTATGAGATTCAAGCTACTGATTCTACAGAGATGGAGCTCGAAGTGCTTAGACAACGCGTTTACTGATTGTGTTTATGCACCTTTAAGGTAGTATACAGTCTTAATTGCTCAATATATGGACCTTTTCATGTAGTTTGTGCCTTATCGTTATACGTAAATGGTAAATGATATATGCATGCTTCTCTGTTTCTACGTTGTCTCCTTGACAGTATATATATGGTGCCCGTCGGTGAAAAAAAAAACTAACTGGTGAAATGAATAAGGTAACGGATCAAATGGGTAATTCTCTAATATGGGTCCAGCTGGGTTGTGTTGACTTGATACATTTTTGTCCTCATTTTTTTGTAAATAACAAGTGTGTGAAACATCCTTTAGGGGAGGTGAAACATCCTTTAGGGGAGGTCAGGAGTTCGACCCCCGTTGGCTACATATTAAAAACACAATTTCATCCCTGTCATAAAGTATCCACCCATGGCACCTTTCCCATATCGTTTGGGGGGTAAAGGGGAGGGGGGTTTTACTTGGCCGTGCCCTTGGATCGGTTTCAAGGTTTCCTCCCGGGCAGCGACGGGGGCGGGGTTATTATCGATGCATCGGCATAGTCGAAACGGGAGATGATCGCAACAGGTGGTTTAGTCCCTCTCGGATGATCCCAATCGTTGTTCGAAAAAAAAAATGTATTCTCCATCATTAATTTGATTTTTTTATTTTAACAACATGATTTTGGATGATATACGCATAAAGAATGCACTTCGGACAAATTCTGAACTGTTCGATCCTTATTGTTTTTATCTCTAAGTTTTGTACTCTTTTTTTTTTTTTTTTTAATATTTGAAAAGTGTGTAAAACATGGTTACAGTCAAACATTAGTTTGAAAGTTTTGATCAAGTTTTCTCACTTAGTTACAGCCGTTTGAAATCAAATGTAACCTGAACTAACCCCATTAATGGGTTAAAATTGCCACCCAAGGATAAAATGAAAACTGGAAACAAAACAGTAGCAAAATTTTTATTTGAAATATTTGAATTATGCTCATAACCATGAACTAACGGTGCCTGATACATACAACTCTATTTTAAGCCTGTGAATCAGCAGTCTCCTTTTCGACTTCCCCAGACATTTCTTCAAGAGACTTCCCTTTCGATTCAGGTACTAAAAACGTACACAACGTTCCTAAAAAGTTAACTACACCCAACACAATCAGTGCGTTTTTCACACCAATACCTGCCGGATAACCCGCATCTGTCTTAGCCGGATCTTTATTCTGAGCCAAATACAAGAACCCGAACGCACCCACCATAGCTCCTAGTTTTCCCGATGCAGCCGAGATACCATGGCAAGTCGACCTTACTCTAGCTGGGAAGATCTCTGCGGGGACCACAAATGTGGTTGTGTTTGGACCGAAATTTGCAAAGAAGAATGTCAACGAGTACATCACCACAAATTTGATATTGTTTTCGGGCCTGGTCCAGTGGTGGTAAGGAAACGCTAACGCGAACATAAAGATCGTCATCATTGAGAAACCAATTAGTTGAATCGTGAATCGTCCTATTTTATCGATCAAGAAGACGGTAAACCAGTATCCAGGAACAGTACTGCAGAGTGCGATTAGTGTTTGAGCTCTTGCTATTCTGTAAACTTCTTCAATCGCGTTCATCGTTTTTGCTGGTGGGATCCAACCAATGGCGGTGAATATGTCCTTTTGGAACAGATTTTGACTGTAAAACGCGATATCGAGTAGAAACCAAGTAGAGGTTGTTCCAAGCAAGTGTAGTCCGTGACGCTTAACAAACTCTTTGCTAAAAACACCGAAGTTTTTTTCAGTATTCGTGTCAACCTTTAGTTGATCCGACTCGATCTCCATGTTCACAACTTTCGACATGTCTGAAGCTGCCTTAGTGGCGTTTTTCGCCACTAAGGCAGTGTAACGTGCTGTTTCTGGCATCTTTGACCTCGAGTAGAAAGTCAATAGAGCCGGGAGAGCTCCGACCATCAGAATGATTCTCCAAACATAATCAGCCTCAGGAACCATCGATTTGACCGGGTCAACCTCGTACGATGGAGCCTTGAACTGTGAATCAAAAACTGACGACACAATAATCGCAAACACCCCTCCTCCTAAAATCCCAAACCCTTGCATTGCAAACACAGCAGCAATAAAACCGCCTCGAGTTTTCTTATTCGAATACTCTGACATTATCGTGGCTGATAGCGGATAATCACCACCAATCCCGAACCCGAGCCAAAACCGGAAGAAACAAAGAGTAGTCATCACTGTTTTCGGGCTGCTTCCAAAAGACAAACCCGAAGCAATAGAACAAAGACACATGAGCATAAGTGTGATACCATAAACTTTTTTTCTTCCAAGCTTATCGCCAAGCCACCCGAAAAACAACTGGCCCGCAAGGGTCCCAACTAGGGCCACGCCGTTTACCATAGCCGATACATTTGGTGGTAAAATTCCGGGCTTAGGTGCACCCGTTTTCGTGTAGTAAATTCTGCCAAGCATTTTCGTTACAAGCGAGATACAAAACAGGTCGTAAGCGTCTGTAAAGAACCCCATCCCCGCGATTACAATCGCGGTGAAATGATACCATTGTGTTTTGGCACCATCAAGAGCAGTTAAAACTTTCAAATTCCCTGATGTTGCCATTCTGTATCCTCTATTCGATATCGATTTCTTGAAATCCTGAAACCAGAGAGCAACAAATTTCCATTAGTTTTATCATGAATAATTCATGATCATTAAATAATATAGTATACATACAAGCATATGTGGTAATGTTTGCTTATGAAATGTAAAATTATGATTCATGCATGCGCATGCATATATGACAAACACTTGACATAATTCATAATAATATAAATACTACAGTAATATCTATAGTTGTGATTTTTCAAGACCGTAACTTTTAACCTATCGTTAACGCAATGAAAAATATTTTAAAATTAGCTAATTATCGCTCCAAAATTAATAATTAATCACTAAATCACTATGAATGTTACGTTTTGAAAATAGCCTAATAATATATAAATTATAAGAAGTGACTAAAGAATTGAAATTGACTCGCAGAAATAGAAATTCAAAGAAAGAATATAGGACAGAACTGATACTGACCTGTGTGAAGATTTGATACGAGGTTGATGGAAGATTAGGGGTTTAGATTTATATGCAACAAATAGTATGAGAATTAGTATCTTTCAAGGGTATATTCTTTTACGCTTTCGGCATATTTTATAAACTTCAAATGACCACTCCACTTTCTACGGGCTGAATCTAACTGCAAATTAGTTTAATCGTTATTTTTCAAATTAGTTTAATCGTTATTTTTTTTGTATAAAATAATCAAAAAAGTTACTTTTTAGTTTTTAGTCTTAAGTCCAATATAGATATAAATATATTTTATTTTGATGATGATGTTTCAAACGTTTAGTCTATCAAGCACTTGAACTTAACAGACTTTGATAACTTCCGAGTATATATATATATATATATATATATATATATATATATATATATATATATATATATATATATATATATATGAGCACGATCCGTGGCTAAGTTTAAAATGAGTACAAACTGAATTAGCAAATATGAACCACAAAATAGCATAAAATTACAATTTAGGTTAAAATACATAGAAGGGTAAAAAGGTCATTTTAATAATTATAAGTAATAAAAATTAATTATACAAAAGTTAACATATTATGAACTACCTTCATCACCACTCACAACCACCATCCACGACCATCAACCACCACCTACCACCACCATCCATCACCACCCCCCACCACCACCCACCAACCACCACCACCAACCACCTTCACCCACCACCAACCACCTTCACCCACCACCACCCACCACCATCAACCACCGCCACTACCCACCACTACCGACAACAACCACCGCCACCACCCACCACCCACCACCACCCACCACCACAACCCACCCACCACCACCCACCACCGACAACCACCACCACCACCCACCACCACCACCAACCACCACCACCAACCACCCACAACCATCAACCACCACCACCACCAACCACCACCACCCACCACCTACCACCACTACCCACCACCACCACCCACCACCTACCACCACCACCACCAACCCCCACCAACCACCACCAACCACCACCACCACTAACCACCACCACCACTAACCACCAC
The DNA here is from genome assembly GCF_046630445.1 of Rutidosis leptorrhynchoides. Taxonomy (NCBI): domain Eukaryota; kingdom Viridiplantae; phylum Streptophyta; class Magnoliopsida; order Asterales; family Asteraceae; genus Rutidosis; species Rutidosis leptorrhynchoides. Next base: position 94,603,556 of record NC_092338.1, on the reverse strand, counting down.
CCCCTACCACCACCCACCACCACCCACCACCTACCACCATCAACCACCACCACCACCCACCACCAACCACCACCACCAACCACCACCAACCACCACCACCAATCACCACCACTACTACCAACCACCACCACCACCCACCACCATCAATCACCACCACCACTAACCACCACCACCACCACCCACCACCTCACACCACCACCCACCACCACCACCCACCACTACCCACCATCACCACCCACCACCACTGAAATGTCCCGTTCTTATTGATTAAAAACGTTCCATATTAATTGATTTCGTTGCGAGGTTTTGACCTCTATATGAGACGTTTTTCAAAGACTGCATTCATTTTTAAATCAAACCATAACCTTTATTTCATAAATAAAGGTTTAAAAAGCTTTACGTAGATTATCAAATAATGATAATCTAAAATATCCTGTTTACACACGACCATTACATAATGGTTTACAATACAAATATGTTACATCGAAATCAGTTTCTTGAATGCAGTTTTTACACAATATCATACAAACATGGACTCCAAATCTTGTCCTTATTTTAGTATGCAACAGCGGAAGCTCTTAGTATTCACCTGAGAATAAACATGCTTTAAACGTCAACAAAAATGTTGGTGAGTTATAAGTTTAACCTATATATATCAAATCGTAACAATAGACCACAAGATTTCATATTTCAATACACATCCCATACATAGAGATAAAAATCATTCATATGGTGAACACCTGGTAACCGACATTAACAAGATGCATATATAAAAATATCCCCATCATTCCGGGACACCCTTCGGATATGATATAAATTTCGAAGTACTAAAGCATCCGGTACTTTGGATGGGGTTTGTTAGGCCCAATAGATCTATCTTTAGGATTCGCGTCAATTAGGGTGTCTGTTCCCTAATTCTTAGATTACCAGACTTAATAAAAAGGGGCATATTCGATTTCGATAATTCAACCATAGAATGTAGTTTCACGTACTTGTGTCTATTTTGTAAATCATTTATAAAACCTGCATGTATTCTCATCCCAAAAATATTAGATTTTAAAAGTGGGACTATAACTCACTTTCACAGATTTTTTTACTTCGTCGGGAAGTAAGACTTTTCCACTGGTCGATTCACGAACCTATAACAAATATGTACATATATATCAAAGTATATTCAAAATATATTTACAACACTTTTAATACATTTTGATGTTTTAAGTTTATTAAGTCAGCTGTCCTCGTTAGTAACCTACAACTAGTTGTCCACAGTTAGATGTACAGAAATAAATCGATATATATTATCTTGAATCAATCCACGACCCAGTGTATACATATCTCAGTATTGATCACAACTCAAACTATATATATTTTGGAATCAACCTCAACCCTATATAGCTAACTCCAACATTCACATATAGAGTGTCTATGGTTGTTCCGAAATATATATAGATGTGTCGACATGATAGGTCGAAACATTGTATACGTGTCTATGGTATCTCAAAATTACATAATATACAATACAAGTTGATTAAGTTATGGTTGGAATAGATTTGTTACCAATTTTCACGTAGCTAAAATGAGTAGTTTTTACCAATTTTGTTTTGCTCGCCATTTCTTCGTTTCTAATCCGTTTTGAGTGATTTAAGCGGCCACGGTTTCGTATTGAACTTGACTTTATGAAACTAAACAGAAAAGGTATAGGTTTATAGTTGGAAATATAAGTTACAAGTCGTTTTTGAAAGAGGTAGTCATTTCCATCGAAAGAATGACATCTTGATGACTGTTTTGAAAAACATACTTTCACTTTGAGTTTAACCATGATTTTTGGATATGGTTTCATGTTCATAAGAAAAATCATTTTCCCAGAAGTATAGCTTTTAAATCAAAGTTTTTCATAGTTTTTAATTATCCAAACCAAAACAGCCCCCGGTTGTAACTACGACGGCGTAAATCCGGTTTTATGGTGTTTATCGTGTTTCCGGGTTTTAAATCATTAAGTTAGCATATCATATAGATATAGATAATGTGTAGAGTTGATTTTAAAAGTGTAGTTAGAAGGATTAGCTTTATTTGCGAACAAGTTTAGAATTAACTAAACGATGTTCTAGTGATTACTAGTTTACCACTTCGAATATGATAGCTTTTTATGTATGAATCGAATGATGTTATGAACATCATTACTACCTTAAGTTCCTTGGATAAACCTACTGGAAAAGAGAAAAATGGATCTAGCTTCAACGGATCCTTGGATGGCTCGAAGTTCTTGAAGCAGAATCATGACACGAAAACAAGTTCAAGTAAGATCATCACTTGAAATAAGATTGTTATAGTTATAGAAATTGAACCAAAGTTTGAATATGATTATTACCTTGTATTAGAATGATAACCTACTGTAAGAAACAAAGATTTCTTGAGGTTGGATGATCACCTTACAAGATTGGAAGTGAGCTAGTAAACTTGAAAGTATTCTTGATTTTATGTAACTAGAACTTGTAGAATTTATGAAGAACACTTAGAACTTGAAGATAGAACTTGAGAGAGATCAATTAGATGAATAAAATTGAAGAATGAAAGTGTTTGTAGGTGTTTTTGGTCGTTGGTGTTTGGATTAGATATAAAGGATATGTAATTTTGTTTTCATGTAAATAAGTCATGAATGATTACTCATATTTTTGTAATTTTATGAGATATTTCATGCTAGTTGCCAAATGATGGTTCCCACATGTGTTAGGTGACTCAAATGGGCTTCTAAGAGCTGATCATTGGAGTGTATATACCAATAGTACATACATCTAAAAGCTGTGTATTGTACGAGTACGAATACGGGTGCATACGAGTAGAATTGTTGATGAAACTGAACGAGGATGTAACTGTAAGCATTTTTGTTAAGTAGAAGTATTTTGATAAGTGTCTTGAAGTCTTTCAAAAGTGTATGAATACATATTAAAACACTACATGTATATACATTTTAACTGAGTCGTTAAGTCATCGTTAGTCGTTACATGTAAGTGTTGTTTTGAAACCTTTAGGTTAACGATCTTGTTAAATATTGTTAACCCAATGTTTATAATATCAAATGAGGATTTAAATCATTATATTATCATGATAATATGATGTATGAATATCTCTTAATATGATTTATATACATTAAATGTCGTTACAACGATAATCGTTACATATATGTCTCGTTTCAAAATCATTAAGTTAGTAGTCTTGCTTTTACATATGTAGTTCATTGTTAATATACTTAATGATATGTTTACTTATCATAATATCATGTTAAATATATATATATCCATATATATGTCATCATATAGTTTTTACAAGTTTTAACGTTCGTGAATCACCGGTCAACTTGGGTGGTCAATTGTCTATATGAAACCTATTTCAATTAATCAAGTCTTAACAAGTTTGATTGCTTAACATGTTGGAAACACTTAATCATGTAAATAAAAATTTCATTTAATATATATAAACATGGAAAAGTTCGGGTCACTATAGTACCTACCCGTTAAATAAATTTCGTCCCGAAATTTTAAGCAGTTGGAGGTGTTGACGTATCTTCTGGAAATAAGTGCGGGTATTTCTTCTTCATCTAATCTTCTCGTTCCCAGGTGAACTCGGATCCTCTACGAGCATTCCATCGAACCTTAACAATCGGTATCTTGTTTTGTTTAAGTCTCTTAACCTCACGATCCATTATTTCGACCGGTTCTTCAATGAATTGAAGTTTTTCATTGATTTGGATTTCGTCCAACGGAATAGTGAGATCTTCTTTAGCAAAACATTTCTTCAAATTTGAGACGTAGAAAGTGTTATGTACAGCCGCGAGTTGTTGAGGTAGCTCCAGTTGGTAAGCTACTGGTCCGACACGATCTATAATCTTGAATGGTCCAATGTACCTTGGATTTAGTTTCCCCCGTTTACCAAATCGAACAACGCCTTTCCAAGGTGAAACCTTAAGCATGGCCATTTCTCCAATTTCAAACTCTATATCTTTTCTTTTACTGTCCGCGTAGCTCTTTTGTCGACTCTGGGCGGTTTTCAATCTTTGTTGAATTTGGATGATTTTCTCGGTAGTTTCTTGTATTATCTCCGGACCCGTAATCTGTCTATCCCCCACTTCACTCCAACAAATCGGATGTAGTGACCCGAACTTTTCCATGTTTATATATATTGATTGAGATTGATATTTACATGATTAAATGTTTCCAACATGTTAAGCAATCAAACTTGTTAAGACTTGATTAATTGAAATATGTTTCATATAGACAATTGACCACCCAAGTTGACCGGCGATTCACGAACGTTAAAACTTGTAAAAACGACATGACGATATATATATGGATATACATATGGTTAACATGAGATTATGATAAGTAAGTATCTCCATAAGTATATTAACAATGAGTTATATACATATAAACAAGACTACTAACTTAAGGATTTCGAAACGAGACATATATATAACGATTATCGTTGTAACGACATTTAAATGTATATATATCATATTAAGATATATTAATATATCATAATATCATGATAATATAATAATTTAACATCTCATTAGATATAATAAACAATGGGTTAACAACATTAATTGAGATCGTTAACTTAAAGGTTTCAAAACAACACTTACATGTAACGACTAACGATGACTTAACGACTCAGTTAAAATGTATATACAAGTAGTGTATTTAGATGTATTAAAATACTTTTGGAAGACTTCAAGACATATATCAAAACACTCATACTTAACGAAAATGGTTACAGTTACTTTTCCATTCTTTTCTTTCATCAAGAATTCTAGTCGTATTCTTACTCGTATTATACACAGCTTCAAAACGTACTTACTATGAGTATATACCAATAGGAACTAGCATGGGATTCCATTCTTGATTATGTCATGTATGACTAATCAATTTTAACTTCTACCATGAGCTAGTCAACTAACTAGAACTCCTTTTAACCCCACCCACCACTCATCAATTACCACTCATCATTCACTCCATTTCACTTCCAATTCTCTTTCTAATTCTCTCTCAACACACACACACACACACACTATTATGAACGTATTTTTCCAGTAGTTAATCATCATATTCATCAAAAATAACTTCAAGAATCAAGCTATAATCATCATAGGAAGAACACTTCAAGAACACTTCAAAAATCCCTTCAAGTTTACTAATTTACTTCCAAGCTTTCTAATCCATTCCAAGTAATCATCTAAGATCAAGAAACCTTTGTTATATACAGTAGGTTATCTTTCTTATTCAAGGTAATATTCATATTCAAACTTTGATTCAATTTCTATAACTATAAACTATCTTAATTCGAGTAAAAATCTTACTTGAACTTGTTTTTGTGTCATGATCATACTTCAAGAACTTTCAAGCCATCCAAGATCCTTTGAAGCTAGATCATTTCTTGTCACTTCCAGTAGATTTACCTACTAAACTTGAGGTAGTAATGATGTTCATAACATCATTCGATTCATATATATAAAACTATCTTATTCGAAGGTTTAAACTCGTAATCACTAGAACATAGTTTAGTTAATTCTAAACTTGTTCGCAAACAAACGTTAATTCTTCTAACTTGACTTTTAAAATTAACTACACACATGTTCTATATCTATATGATATGCTAACTTAATGATTTAAAACCTGGAAACACGAAAAACACCGTAAAACCGGATTTACGCCGTCGTAGTAACACCGCGGGCTGTTTTGGGTTAGTTAATTAAAAACTATGATAAACTTTGATTTAAAAGTTGTTATTCTGAGAAAATGATTTTTATTATGAACATGAAACTATATCCAAAAATTATGGTTAAACTCAAAGTGGAAGTATGTTTTCTAAAATGGTCATCTAGACGTCGTTCTTTCGACTGAAATGACTACCTTTACAAAAATGACTTGTAACTTATTTTTCCGACTATAAACCTATACTTTTCTGTTTCTATTCATAAAATAGAGTTCAATATGAAACCATAGCAATTTGATTCACTCAAAACGGATTTAAATTGAAGAAGTTATGGGTAAAACAAATTGGATAATTTTTCTCATTTTAGCTACGTGAAAATTGGTAACAAATCTATTCCAACCATAACTTAATCAACTTGTATTGTATATTATGTAATCTTGAGATACCATAGACACGTATACAATGTTTCGACCTATCATGTCGACACATCTATATATATTTCGGAACAACCATGGACACTCTATATGTGAATATTGGAGTTAGCTATACAGGGTTGAGGTTGATTCCAAAATATATATAGTTTGAGTTGTGATCAATACTGAGATACGTATACACTGGGTCGTGGATTGATTCAAGATAATATTTATCGATTTATTTCTGTACATCTAACTGTGGACAGCTAGTTGTAGGTTACTAACGAGGACAGCTGACTTAATAAACTTAAAACATCAAAATATATTAAAAGTGTTGTAAATATATTTTAAACATACTTTGATATATATGTATATATTGTTATAGGTTCGTGAATCAACCAGTGGCCAAGTCTTACTTCCCGACGAAGTAAAAATCTGTGAAAGTGAGTTATAGTCCCACTTTTAAAATCTAATATTTTTGGGATGAGAATACATGCAGGTTTTATAAATGATTTACAAAATAGACACAAGTACGTGAAACTACATTCTATGGTTGAATTATCGAAATCGAATATGCCCCTTTTTATTAAGTCTGGTAATCTAAGAATTAGGGAACAGACACCCTAATTGACGCGAATCCTAAAGATAGATCTATTGGGCCTAACAAACCCCATCCAAAGTACCGGATGCTTTAGTACTTCGAAATTTATATCATATCCGAAGGGTGTCCCGGAATGATGGGGATATTCTTATATATATATGCATCTTGTTAATGTCGGTTACCAGGTGTTCACCATATGAATGATTTTTATCTCTATGTATGGGATGTGTATTGAAATACGAAATCTTGTGGTCTATTGTTACGATTTGATATATATAGGTTAAACCTATAACTCACCAACATTTTTGTTGACGTTTAAAGCATGTTTATTCTCAGGTGAATACTAAGAGCTTTCGCTGTTGCATACTAAAATAAGGACAAGATTTGGAGTCCATGTTTGTATGATATTGTGTAAAAACTGCATTCAAGAAACTGATTTCGATGTAACATATTTGTATTGTAAACCATTATGTAATGGTCGTGTGTAAACAGGATATTTTAGATTATCATTATTTGATAATCTACGTAAAGCTTTTTAAACCTTTATTTATGAAATAAAGGTTATGGTTTGTTTTAAAAATGAATGCAGTCTTTGAAAAACGTCTCATATAGAGGTCAAAACCTCGCAACGAAATCAATTAAAATGGAACGTTTTTAATCAATAAGAACGGGACATTTCAGTTGGTATCAGAGCGTTGGTCTTAGAGAACCAGAAAATTTGCATTAGTGTGTCTTATCGTGTTTGTTAGGATGCATTAGTGAGTCTGGACTTCGACCGTGTTTTTTTTTAAAAATGATTGCTTAACATTTTTGTTGGAAACTATATATTTTTAACATATGAATATTATGTGATATATTAATCTCTTAACGTGTTTGATATTATGTGATAGATGTCTACCTCTAGAACAAGTCCCATTGACTCACCTAATAATAATGAAGAGTCAAATGTAAATTGGAATGATTCGTGGACTGATTCACAAGTTCCCGAAGAGGAACCGGAAGAAGAGTCGGAACCGGAAGAAGAATCGAAACCGGAAGAAGAATCGGAACCGGAAGAAGAAATAGAACCGGTGGGGGAAATAATAAAACGGTTAAGTAAAAGAGAATCCTCAACCAACCGACCAAGGTTAATTATGGTCAATGGTGTTTCCGCCAAGGAAGCAAAATATTGGGAGGATTACCAATTCTCCGATGAATCGGATTCCGACGAGAATTCCGATGATGTTATAGAAATTACCCCAACTGAATTTAAAAAGGCAAAAGAAAATAATAAGGGAAAGGGCATAAAAATAGAGAAATCTAATTCCAACCCCGATGATCTTTATATGTATCGTCAACCCCCGAAGTCCTTAAGTTGTAACAATGACCCGGGAACCTCTAAACCACCAGGTTTTTCTAAACCAATGTGGACAACGACGGCTCGTATTAGGGGAACATCACATATCCCTAGAAACTTGGCAAAACGAACCAAAACCGAACAAGAAGAAACGAGCGAGTCGGAATAAGATAGTTGTATTCGTGCGGTGTAATATATGTAATATAGTGTGCTTATGCTTTATGATATATGTAAAAATTGCTTGTATTAATAAGTATTTTTTTTATGAATCTAACTCTTGTCTATTTTACAGTATAAAAACACAAAATGGATAGACAACCCAATATTTTAAGAGACCTACCCGGAGACATGATTGATGAAATCTTGTCTAGAGTCGGTCAGAATTCCTCGGCACAACTATTTAAGGCGAGATCAGTTTGTAAGACATTCGAAGAACGTTCCAAGAATGCCTTGGTTTATAAAAGGCTTTCGTTCGAAAGATGGGGGATATCACATTGGGAAATCCATAAGTTACGATGTGTTTACTTTGATGCATATATTGCGGGGAACCCAAATGCTATTTTACGCAACGGGTTAAGAAATTATTTTGACTCAGTATATCCGAATATAGGACTTCGTGATTTAGAAAAAGCGGCTAACATGCAACATAAAGAAGCATGTTATGCTTACGGGTTAGTAATGTTCACTTCTCACCAAAGTGAGAACAAGAACATCGGGCTACAACTATTAAACAAAACATTCCCACAAGTGACGGAGTCGGTAATTGGGGTAAGAAATGAGGTTTTTAGGTTATTACGAGACTGTTGGTCATTACGTAACCCTCGTCCCTTTGACGATGTTACAACACGCTGTCTTATCAACGGCCATAACGGTTATGTTCCACAAGACCAAGGATGGGAAGTAGTCCTAGTAAAACCAGAATGCATGACTTGTTTCTGGACGTATGAATTACGTGTCTTTATTGCCTTTGCTGAACGACTTGTGTACTAGCTAGAATTATCTTCACAACTATCTTGTATCAAAGTTATTGTGTGCTATATTTCATGCTTTATGTAAAATAAGCGGTATTGTAAGTTTGTAAAATATTGTATAAAAGTTTGAACGCGAAATATTATTACAATCAGTTTTTCATATAGAATTGTAGTAGTTGAATTGTATATTAGCTACTAAGTATGAACTTAACGGGTAGGTACTACCCGAATTTAAACTTATAAAACGCTAATATGAAGAAAAAGCTTTTATAAATGAGTTCATATTATGCTACGAAATACTATTAACTACTCTTAATATTCTGTATGATTAACTTGTTCCATTTGACTATTTTGAAGGAAATGGCACCGACTACTCGACACACCGTGAATATGAATGAAGAGGAATTCCGTACTTTTCTAGCTTCAAACATAGCCGCAGTACAGGCTGCGCTACATACCAACAATAACCTTGGATCTGGCAGTACAGGAAATCGTGTAGGATGCACCTACAAAGAATTCACTGCCTGCAAACCTTTGGAATTTGATGGAACCGAAGGACCGATCGGATTGAAACGGTGGACCGAGAAGGTCGAATCGGTCTTTGCCATAAGTAAGTGTACTGAAGAGGACAAAGTGAAGTACGCTACGCATACCTTCACAGGTTCTACGTTAACATGGTGGAATACTTATCTAGAGCAAGTGGGACAAGATGATGCATACGCACTACCGTGGTCAGCATTCAAGCACTTGATGAACGAGAAGTACCGTCCAAGAACCGAGGTCAATAAGCTCAAGACAGAACTTAGAGGGTTACGAACTCAAGGATTTGATATTACCACGTACGAAAGACAATTCACAAAATTGTGCCTATTGTGTCCGGGAGCATTCGAAGATGAGGAAGAGAAGATCGACGCATTTGTGAAAGGATTACCGGAAAGAATCCAAGAAGATATAAGTTCACACGAGCCCGCCTCCATACAACAGGCATGTAGAATGGCTCACAAACTAGTGAACCAGATTGAAGAAAGAATTAAAGAACAGACTGCTGAAGAGGCCAATGTGAAGCAAGTCAAAAGAAAGTGGGAGGAAAACGGTGATAAGAATCACCAATACAACAACAACAGCAATTACAACAATAATCTCAACAATTATCCCAACAATCGCAACATCAATCGCAACTACAACAAACGGCCCAACAACAACAACAACAACAACAGCAACTACAACAATCATCCCAACAACAATAATAACCGCAACAACAACAACAATCAGAAGCAGCTATGCCAAAGGTGTGAAAAGTATCACTCGGGGTTCTGCACCAAATTTTGCAACAAGTGTAAAAGAAATGGTCATAGCGCGGCGAAGTGTGAGGTCTACGGACCAGGGGTTAATAGAACGAAAGGAACAAATGGTGTCGGAACGAGTAATGGCGGAGCAAGTAGTGTCGGAGCAAGTTATGCCAATGTAGTTTGTTATAAATGTGGAAAACCGGGCCACATTATTAAAAATTGCCCGAACCAGGAGAACACGAATGGACAAGGCCGCGGAAGAGTTTTCAATATTAATGCGGCAGAGGCACAGGAAGACCCGGAGCTTGTTACGGGTACGTTTCTTATTGACAATAAATCTGCTTACGTTTTATTTGATTCGGGTGCGGATAGAAGCTATATGAGTAGAGATTTTTGTGCTAAATTAAGTTGTCCATTGACGCCTTTGGATAGTAAATTTTTACTCGAATTAGCAAATGGTAAATTAATTTCAGCAGATAATATATGTCGGAATCGAGAAATTAAACTGGTTAGCGAAACATTTAAGATTGATTTGATACCAGTAGAGTTAGGGAGTTTTGATGTGATAATCGGTATGGACTGGTTGAAAGAAGTGAAAGCAGAGATCGTTTGTTACAAAAATGCAATTCGTATTATACGAGAAAAAGGAAAACCCTTAATGGTGTACGGAGAAAAGGGCAACACGAAGCTACATATTATTAGTAATTTGAAGGCACAAAAACTAATAAGAAAAGGTTGCTATGCTGTTCTAGCACACGTCGAGAAAGTACAAACTGAAGAAAAGAGCATCAATGATGTTCCCATTGCAAAAGAATTTCCCGATGTATTTCCGAAAGAATTACCGGGATTACCCCCACAGCGATCCGTTGAATTTCAAATAGATCTTGTACCAGGAGCTGCACTAATAGCTCGTGCTCCTTACAGACTCGCACCCAGCGAGATGAAAGAACTGCAAAGCCAATTACAAGAACTTTTAGAGCGTGGTTTCATTCGACCAAGCACATCACCGTGGGGAGCTCCTGTTTTGTTTGTCAAGAAGAAAGATGGTACATTCAGGTTGTGTATCGACTACCGAGAGTTGAACAAACTTTCCATCAAGAACCGCTACCCACTACCGAGAATCGACGACTTATTTGATCAACTACAAGGCTCGTCTGTTTATTCAAAGATTGACTTACGTTCCGGGTATCATCAAATGCGGGTGAAAGAAGATGATATTCTAAAGACTGCTTTCAGAACACGTTACGGTCATTACGAGTTTATGGTCATGCCGTTTGGTTTAACTAATGCACCAGCTGTGTTCATGGACCTTATGAACCGAGTGTGTGGACCATACCTTGACAAGTTTGTCATTGTTTTCATTGATGACATACTTATTTACTCAAAGAATGACCAAGAACACGGTGAACATTTGAGAAAGGTGTTAGAAGTATTGAGGAAGGAAGAATTGTACGCTAAGTTTTCAAAGTGTGCATTTTGATTGGAAGAAGTTCAATTCCTCGGTCACATAGTGAACAAAGAAGGTATTAAGGTGGATCCGGCAAAGATAGAAACTGTTGAAAAGTGGGAAACCCCGAAAACTCCGAAACACATACGCCAGTTTTTAGGACTAGCTGGTTACTACAGAAGGTTCATCCAAGACTTTTCCAGAATAGCAAAACCCTTGACTGCATTAACGCATAAAGGGAAGAAATTTGAATGGAATGATGAACAAGAGAAAGCGTTTCAGTTATTGAAGAAAAAGCTAACTACGGCACCTATATTGTCATTGCCTGAAGGGAATGATGATTTTGTGATTTATTGTGAAGCATCAAAGCAAGGTCTCGATTGTGTATTAATGCAACGAACGAAGGTGATTGCTTATGCGTCTAGACAATTGAAGATTCACGAACAAAATTATACGACGCATGATTTGGAATAAGGCGCGGTTGTTTTTGCATTAAAGACTTGGAGGCACTACTTATATGGGGTCAAAAGTATTATATATACCGACCACAAAAGTCTTCAACACATATTTAATCAGAAACTGTAACGACCCGGAAATTTCCGACCAAATTTAAACCCTAATCTCTATATGTTTCCGACACGATAAGCAAAAATCTGTAATGTTGAGTCTAGAAAGTTTGAAATCTATATTCGGATAGTCAGTTACCCTTGACCAAGCCTAACGATTCGCGAACCTTTAATTGTAATTAGGAATGTATAAATAAATATGTATGTATGTAATTATATTAGTATTAATGATCTATTAAGTAATATAGCTATTATGAAAGCTAACTTTAAATAACAAAAGGTTTTTATTTTGAATATATATAGTATATTGCATATAAATGGTTCAAACATATTATGTCAACGTTATCAGAATATTAAATGTATAATAATATACTTTGTGATTAATTGTTTAATACATATAATTAATTACTTACATAACATTTAAAATATAATTGTAGTATATAGTAATTATTAATTGAAAATAATAAAATCTATTATATCAATACTGCTAGGGTTATCTTTGTTAATATTATTAGTATCGTTTTTGAGAAAATTACTATTAATAGATTTTAATATTATACATCTATTATTATAAATAATACAATATATTAATAGTATTATTAACATTATCATTCTAACCATTATTATAACTAATAGCATTATTATCCTAAATATTATTATGATAATTATAAATATCTGTATTAATATACTATTATTATTAAAAAGATTTCAGTATTTTTATTTTATTAATAAAATCATTATTAATATTAATTAAAATTATAAAAGATCCAACAAATTCGTACGGTTGTTATGGGTATCAATCAACTGTTGTTGATTGTGAATTATGTCTTTAACTTTGTAATAAGATTCGAAAGTTAACATATATAGATCCAAAATCAGATATCTATCCATATCTGCGTATATCTTTTTTTTATTTGTTTATGCTTTTGATTTATTTCCTTGTCAAATTCTGTTACACGTCTAATTCACTTGTAAATACCGACAATCAGGGTTACCGCAATCAAAGAATCGACTTCTATCTATATATAACTCTTTCATCACAGTACAAGTGGAATTAAAAACAGAAAATCAATAAACTTAAACCGCTACCTCTGTTCTTCAATTTTTATTCACCATAATTCTTCTTCAAGCGATTTTTAAAAATTTAATAATGAAGAAGTGTTAGTAATCTCATAATAAAACTGTCTGTGAAGTCTCAAGTTCCAATTTTCGGTATTGAGATTGAATTTTAGAATCAAAGTATCGATTTTAAAAAAAATCAAACTTGTGTTTTTCATGAAATTCAAGCTTGTTTTTAATCTTTCTGTTTCAATTGAGGATTTATAGAGTTTCTATGAAAGGACTAGAACCTGTTCCATGTTACAACTTTTATCTAAAACGATCCTTAAAACAAAAATCGATTTTTTTTTTCTTTACAATCAGCGACGGCAGAAGGATAGCAGGTTGATGTTTATATTTTTTTTTAGTTCAACACTAATATAGGTTGATTATGAATTGAATGGGAGTCGATTTCTGAGTTGTGAGGAAGAAGGGAAATAAGTGAAACAGAAAATAGATAAATTAAAATCGTTTGGGACTTATGACAGAAAGACAGTCACAGAGCATTGGTGTAGGGTGTTAGCGGGTTTCGAGAGGTTCGGGGTTCGAGTCCCTGGAAGGACTTTATTCTTTTTAGGCCAATTTTATCAAGGTAGTCTTATCTTTGCATCATAATTATTATCATAAATTTAATTATTAATGTTAATTATTAGTATTATAATTATAATTATTAGTATTAGTAATTAACACTTATTATTATTATTATTATTATTATTATTATTATTAATAATATTATTATTATTATTATAGCTATATGTATTAGGAATAATATTTATCATTAATATATGTTTATAAGTAAGATTATTACAAATTGTGTCATTTTAGTATTATTATGATTATAAATAATATTAGTATTATCACTATGATTTTATTATTAACAAGATAGTAACTAAGATATATATAAAATATACCAATTAATAAGTACATATATATATTTTCATATATAAATCCTAATATAAATTGTTATTATTAAAATGTTATAATAAAAGAAAAACACTAGTTAAATAAAAATATAAATTAAATATATAACAAATAATTTAACAAGTATATTATTAAAAATAATATATATATATATATATATATATATATATATATATATATATATATATATATATATATATATATATATATTTTTTTTTTTTTGTTTACGATTATGTGTGTTGATATATATATACCTGATATAGGTTCGTGAATCTGAGGCCAACCCTACACTTGTTCAATGATGTTATATGTATTTTTACTACAAAATACAGTATGGTGAGTATATAGTCCCTTTTAAACTCTAAATATTTTTGAGCTGAGAATACATGCGCTGTTTTTATAAATGATTTACGTTATGGACACAAGTGATCAAAAATAAACTTTACGTTGAGTTGTACCATGGCATATCTCTTTATACTTGGTAACTGCTAATTACGTGAGGAGCGTAAACACGAATCCTGTTGATAGATCTATCGGGCTGACATCCCCAACCGGGCTGGACGACCAGCATTTAACGGTTGCACAGTACTTCATTCTCGTTACTACACTTGGTACGGTGTAGGGTTTATTTAAGAATATGCTGCTGTGACTTTTAGTTAAGTATGGTTACCAAGTGCTCAACTGCTTTTCTATACACGAGGAGTGTATTATGTATAAACTTAAAATCTTGTGGTCCATAGTTATAACGCTGCTAGCATTAAACCTATATCTCACCAACTTTATGTTGAGTTTTTAAAGCATGTTATTCTCAGGTACGAATTAAGTCTTCCGCTGTGCATTTGCTCATGTTAAGGACCTTACTTGGAGTCGATCATCGCAATGGGACCAAATGTTGATGATTTCGTCCAGGGGGATAAGGACGGGTCCTCACAGGTGGTATCAGAGCGGTGGTCATAGCGAACCAGGTCTTGCATTAGTGTGTCTAACTAATAGTTGTTATGATGCATTAATGAGTCTGGACTTCGACCTAGTAGTTGTTAGGTTATGTTAATGAGTCTAGACTTGAACCTGGTCTGCATGTTAAAAGTGTTTGCTCACCACCATTTGTCGAAAAATATCTACTTGTCATCTTCAGTCTCGACGCGTCTTATTGCAATTATTGCATAGACGGTGTACATACAAATTCACATCCCATCACATTATGTCTTGTCTGACACATTTCCTTAATTCCCTCCGTAATCTACGGGATCTCCTGTACTATGTAGAGGTATTCTATGTAATTAGAATATCATCCGATATCCGAAAATCATTTCATATCGAAAAACCTTTATCTAATCGTACGAAATGGAACTCACCACTAGTTCAAGTCCCTCGGATTCCGATATGGAGTTTCACCTAAGCTCCGAAAGCAGCGTCACCAGAATGAATCACCCAGACATCCATCCCCAATTTATCTGATGGGTTCGTAGTCGACTTAACCAATGGAGACGAGAAGAAGGCGATCCCTTCCACCAACCGAATTCACCTTTTGGCGAAGAACCTGAATCACTTACCGGCGAACCTGTTCGAAACACCATTTTCACTCTTGTTGCCCGAATATCTCGCCACGATTATTTTCTATCCACAATTCTAAACCTTATTCATCCGCTTGTTCCAACCGACAATCATCCTGGAATAATAGAAGAAGTCAACGAATTTCGCGCTCGGGATGTAGCTTTGGAAAATATGGTGCAGAACCTACCAGCTTCAGTAACATCACCAGCACCAACAGTACCACCAACAATCCAAGTTTCAACATCACATGCCTCAACATCTCATTCTGTACCTTGAGCATAATCATCATTCTACGTATCGTTCTATCTACTTTACCTTCGTTCTACATATCGTTCTACATCGATTATCTTCGCTCGACATGGCGATTATGTAATTTCTAAAGTTTTAGAGATTATGTAATCTAGTTCCAACGATAAATCAAATGAGTTTAATATCTTATTAACTCATAAAATCCATGATTACATCTGAAGAAAATATATATATGTATGTATATTTTCATAAAGATTGTAATTAAAAATTCTTTCGTACAAACTGTTAATGGTGAAAATATTTTAACGGGTAGGTAATACCCGAGGAATATTTAGATTTCACATTAATAAGTTGCACTGTACATTCTTCGAATCTGATTCAACGGTCATTTACTATCCTATGTACAACCACCGATATACGTATCCGTTCACCACAGAATAACCATTTCCATTTAAATTTCATATTTGGATTTTGACCTATCAGAATCCAACAAGTGGCATAATGAAGAAAACATTGGACAAAATAAAATTTGTTAGAAACAAACGAATTAACTAATTGAAATTTTGTTAAGAATCCACGCTAACTGTTCCAGCTAACTGTTCCTAGCTAACTGATTACATTTTATTTATCGCAATTTAATTATCGCAATTTTATTTATCGTCATTTAATTTCTGTTATTTACTTTACGCATTTAATTTATCGTCATTTAATTTCTGTTATTTATTTTACGCACTTTAAATATCGGGACACGTATACAAGGTTTTGACATATCATATCGACGCATCTATATATATATTATTTGGAATAACCATAGACACTCTATATGCAGTAATGCGGGAGTTAGCTATACAGGGTTGAGGTTGATTCTCAAATAATATATATACTTTGAGTTGTGATCGAGTCTGAGACATGTACAAGGGTCACGATACGTATTAATTAATTCGAATATTATAAATTAAATTATATATGAATTATTGTACTGTTAACTGTGGACTATCGATTGGGACTATCAACATTGGACAATTAAAAAATGAATTAAAATATTAATTATAACATATGAAACTAAACAATTCTTCAAGTTTGCCACTTGATTTCATCTTAAACCTCATTTGTACCTTGACGATTACAATCTGCGTCCAAACCTTTCATGATTCTTGAAAACACCTCAATCGAGAGGATGAACCAACCGCACTTCATCTACGGAAGAAAAGACTCATGCTCCTGTAAGACTTTCGCAGACTGAGTCAACGTTTAACACGCAGCAGTGTTAATTTCTTTAGTGTTATTATTACCTAAAATAACTTTGCAATCCCTTTTCAAATTAGCCAATTTTGTCACAGCTCCAGCAAGTTAACCTCGACTTCTCAGAAAGGTTAGTCTCGATATATATACACGTTATTCTTTCGCTGTCGTTACCGGAGAACCTTTTATATTCCATCATCAGCGTTTAACCATCTAAAAACACAATTTTCCTGAAACCACCTCAGTTTGATAACCGATGACCCAGATCCGTTAACTTTGAGAATGCTGACGAAGCAGCATGTTGTAGATGGTCTTAATAGCCAAAAGTTGATAATAAAGAACGGAGTATTAGAAACACTCAATAGAAAAATTAGTACCAAAAAGCGGATTATGCGAAACTATGAAGTAAGCCGTGGACAAATTACAAAGAATAAGTTTGACTTCAAAGAATTTAAAAGATTCAGTGCCTGCTGAAATCCTTAGTACATACCCTGCTCCTTACTCTAAAACCTTTGCTGACACTATTCTTCATCATCATCCTTCGACATTAGAAGTTCCAAGATATTATCATATCTTTCATTATAAATATCCTCAATGTTTCTGAATATATTTTTATAACTATTCTTATCAGAAATCATCTATCTTCTCGCGCTATCTGTATTACATCATAAAAGAAACTGTGTTAGTTTCTAAATTCTGAAACCTCCGAATTTAAAATATGAATGTTTTGAAGTAGTGTTGGGAACTGATGCATGAATTAGTATAATATAATGAAACTTGATCAACTTCATTATATTACAGTAAGTTATGTTAAGTTTCTAATGGAATGTGATGATTCACAGTACCATCATCATGTGCCATGTTACACGGCTCTTACATTCTATCCAATCTCTAAACATATTAGAATGTATTACCCTGATAGTTCTAATTTTCCGAAATATTCTGGTAATTTGACCAATCAAAGTCGTGCCATTACCATTTTTTTTAAGAACATTAGTTATGTTCATTTCAAAATTTCATATCTACGAATTCCGGACTATTACTCGCCTGACTCGAAGTTGGGAAGAGAAAACAAAAGCATGAGGCTCTGAAAAATAAAGGAAGATATAAAACCCAACAACAACCTCGAAATTACAAACCGTGTATATCGATGCAGATAGCGATATAAAGACACGGGAGAACTAGAAACACTATAAACACAAGAGTATAGAAGAAGTAAATAGATTCTTCTGGGGGTAGACGAAAAAGGAGAATGACAGATGTGAAAATTAAGAATATATCAGGGATTAGAATATGATGGAGCATATTGGCAAACATATTTAAGTAAGAATTAAGAGTAGAAGATGTGGGATATGGAAATAAGGGAAAGAAGGGGGTAGTTTTATAAGTGAAATATCCGATAAAGAAATCACAACAGATTTGCCGCATTAAATCAAAGGAGATCCTGTTTCCAAAATCGCCGAAGAACCATATCTTATTACAAAAGATTTTCTTTAAATCTCGTGAATTCCGAAAATCAATCATAATCACGTCATCGGTTAAAACAATTTCATATTTACTCATTTCACTCTTTGGTAATAGCTTCACTCGTGCGCTTCACATGACTGAATCGCTTTATCTAATATCTCTCATTAGTAATAAAATTTCATTATCACTTCATAATCGTCATGAAAACATTCCCATTGTTATCTATGACAACCTCTACCAAATTTCGGGGACGAAATTTCTTTAACGGGTGGGTACTGTAACGACCCGAAAATTTCCGACCAAATTTAAACCCTAATCTCTATATGTTTCCGACACGATAAGCAAAAATCTGTAATGTTGAGTCTAGAAAGTTTGAAATCTATATTCGGATAGTCAGTTACCCTTGACCAAGCCTAACGATTCGCGAACCTTTAATTGTAATTAGGAATGTATAAATAAATATGTATGTATGTAATTATATTAGTATTAATGATCTATTAAGTAATATAGCTATTATGAAAGCTAACTTTAAATAACAAAAGGTTTTTATTTTGAATATATATAGTATATTGCATATAAATGGTTCAAACATATTATGTCAACGTTATCAGAATATTAAATGTATAATAATATACTTTGTGATTAATTGTTTAATACATATAATTAATTACTTACATAACATTTAAAATATAATTGTAGTATATAGTAATTATTAATTGAAAATAATATAATCTATTATATCAATACTGCTAGGGTTATCTTTGTTAATATTATTAGTATCGTTTTTGAGAAAATTACTATTAATAGATTTTAATATTATACATCTATTATTATTATTATTATAAATAATACAATATATTAATAGTATTATTAACATTATCATTCTAACCATTATTATAACTAATAGCATTATTATCCTAAATATTATTATGATAATTATAAATATCTGTATTAATATACTATTATTATTAAAAAGATTTCAGTATTTTTATTTTATTAATAAAATCATTATTAATATTAATTAAAATTATAAAAGATCCAACAAATTCGTACGGTTGTTATGGGTATCAATCAACTGTTGTTGATTGTGAATTATGTCTTTAACTTTGTAATAAGATTCGAAAGTTAACATATATAGATCCAAAATCAGATATCTATCCATATCTGCGTATATCTTTTTTTTATTTGTTTATGCTTTTGATTTATTTCCTTGTCAAATTCTGTTACACGTCTAATTCACTTGTAAATACCGACAATCAGGGTTACCGCAATCAAAGAATCGACTTCTATCTATATATAACTCTTTCATCACAGTACAAGTGGAATTAAAAAACAGAAAATCAATAAACTTAAACCGCTACCTCTGTTCTTCAATTTTTATTCACCATAATTCTTCTTCAAGCGATTTTTAAAAATTTAATAATGAAGAAGTGTTAGTAATCTCATAATAAAACTGTCTGTGAAGTCTCAAGTTCCAATTTTCGGTATTGAGATTGAATTTTAGAATCAAAGTATCGATTTTAAAAAAAATCAAACTTGTGTTTTTCATGAAATTCAAGCTTGTTTTTAATCTTTCTGTTTCAATTGAGGATTTATAAAGTTTCTATGAAAGGACTAGAACCTGTTCCATGTTACAACTTTTATCTAAAACGATCCTTAAAACAAAAATCGATTTTTTTTCTTTACAATCAGCGACGGCAGAAGGATAGCAGGTTGATGTTTATATTTTTTTTTTAGTTCAACACTAATATAGGTTGATTATGAATTGAATGGGAGTCTTAAGACCGAGTAAATAAATGATATTCGTAACTTGATTCTACTCTGGTTCGATTTCTGAGTTGTGAGGAAGAAGGGAAATAGGTGAAACAGAAAATAGATAAATTAAAATCGTTTGGGACTTATGACAGAAAGACAGTCACAGAGCATTGGTGTAGGGTGTTAGCGGGTTTCGAGAGGTTCGGGGTTCGAGTCCCTGGAAGGACTTTATTCTTTTTAGGCCAATTTTATCAAGGTAGTCTTATCTTTGCATCATAATTATTATCATAAATTTAATTATTAATGTTAATTATTAGTATTATAATTATAATTATTAGTATTAGTAATTAACACTTATTATTATTATTATTATTATTATTATTATTATTATTATTATTAATAATATTATTATTATTATTATAGCTATATGTATTAGGAATAATATTTATCATTAATATATGTTTATAAGTAAGATTATTACAAATTGTGTCATTTTAGTATTATTATGATTATAAATAATATTAGTATTATCACTATGATTTTATTATTAACAAGATAGTAACTAAGATATATATAAAATATACCAATTAATAAGTACATATATATATTTTCATATATAAATCCTAATATAAATTGTTATTATTAATATGTTATAACAAAAGAAAAACACTAGTTAAATAAAAATATAAATTAAATATATAACAAATAATTTAACAAGTATATTATTAAAAATAATATATATATATATATATATATATATATATATATATATATATATATATATATATATATATATATATATATATATATATATATATATATATATATATATTTTTTTTTGTTTACGATTATGTGTGTTGATATATATATACCTGATATAGGTTCGTGAATCTGAGGCCAACCCTACACTTGTTCAATGATGTTATATGTATTTTTACTACAAAATACAGTATGGTGAGTATATAGTCCCTTTTAAACTCTAAATATTTTTGGGCTGAGAATACATGCGCTGTTTTTATAAATGATTTACGTTATGGACACAAGTGATCAAAAATAAACTTTACGTTGAGTTGTACCATGGCATATCTCTTTATACTTGGTAACTGCTAATTACGTGAGGAGCGTAAACGCGAATCCTGTTGATAGATCTATCGGGCTGACATCCCCAACCGGGCTGGACGACCAGCATTTAACGGTTGCACAGTACTTCGTTCTCGTTACTACACTTGGTACGGTGTAGGGTTTATTTAAGAATATGCTGCTGTGACTTTTAGTTAAGTATGGTTACCAAGTGCTCAACTGCTTTTCTATACACGAGGAGTGTATTATGTATAAACTTAAAATCTTGTGGTCCATAGTTATAACGCTGCTAGCATTAAACCTATATCTCACCAACTTTATGTTGACTTTTTAAAGCATGTTATTCTCAGGTACGAATTAAGTCTTCCGCTGTGCATTTGCTCATGTTAAGGACCTTACTTGGAGTCGATCATCGCAATGGGACCAAATGTTGATGATTTCGTCCAGGGGGATAAGGACGGGTCCTCACAGAAACAACTGAATATGAAGCAGCGTAGGTGGATTGAATTATTGAATGATTACGACTTTGAGATTC
Source organism: Rutidosis leptorrhynchoides (assembly GCF_046630445.1). Classification (NCBI taxonomy): domain Eukaryota; kingdom Viridiplantae; phylum Streptophyta; class Magnoliopsida; order Asterales; family Asteraceae; genus Rutidosis; species Rutidosis leptorrhynchoides. Next base: position 94,581,323 of record NC_092338.1, on the reverse strand, counting down.
GTTACCACCCGGGGAAGGCAAATGTGGTAGCCGATGCCTTGAGCAGGAAGGACAGAGAACCCATTCGAGTAAAATCTATGAATATAATGATTCATAATAACCTTACTACTCAAATAAAGGAGGCACAACAAGGAGTTTTAAAAGAGGGAAATTTAAAGGATGAAATACCCAAAGGATCGGAGAAACATCTTAATATTCGGGAAGACAGAACCTGGTATAGGGCTGAAAGGATTTGGGTACCAAAATTTGGAGATATGAGAGAAATGGTACTTAGAGAAGCTCATAAAACCAGATACTCAATACATCCTGGAACGGGGAAGATGTACAAAGATCTCAAGAAACATTTTTGGTGGCCGGATATGAAAGCCGATGTTGCTAAATACGTAGGAGAATGTTTGACGTGTTCTAAGGTCAAAGCTGAGCATCAGAAACCATCAGGTCTACTTCAACAACCCGAAATCCCGGAATGGAAATGGGAAAACATTACCATGGATTTCATCACTAAATTTCCAAGGACTGCAAGTGGTTTTGATACTATTTGGGTAATAGTTGATCGTCTCACCAAATCAGCACATTTCCTGCCAATAAGAGAAGATGACAAGATGGAGAAGTTAGCACGACTGTATTTGAAGGAAGTCGTCTCCAGACATGGAATACCAATCTCTATTATCTCTGATAGGGATGGTAGATTTATTTCAAGATTCTGGCAGACATTACAGCAAGCATTAGGAACTCGTCTAGACATGAGTACTGCCTATCATCCACAAACTGATGGGCAGAGCGAAAGGACGATACAAACGCTTGAAGACATGCTACGAGCATGTGTTATTGATTTCGGAAACAGTTGGGATCGACATCTACCATTAGCAGAATTTTTCTACAACAACAGCTACCATTCAAGCATTGAGATGGCGCCGTTTGAAGCACTTTATGGTAGAAAGTGCAGGTCTCCGATTTGTTGGAGTGAAGTGGGGGATAGACAGATTACGGGTCCGGAGATTATACAAGAAACTACCGAGAAGATCATCCAAATTCAACAACGGTTGAAAACCGCCCAAAGTCGACAAAAGAGCTACGCTGACATTAAAAGAAAAGATATAGAATTTGAAATTGGAGAGATGGTCATACTTAAAGTTGCACCTTGGAAAGGCGTTGTTCGATTTGGTAAACGAGGGAAATTAAATCCAAGGTATATTGGACCATTCAAGATTATTGATCGTGTCGGACCAGTAGCTTACCGACTTGAGTTACCTCAACAACTCGCGGCTGTACATAACACTTTCCACATCTCGAATTTGAAGAAATGTTTTGCTAAATAAGATCTCACTATTCCGTTAGATGAAATCCAAATCAACGAAAAACTCCAATTCATCGAGGAACCCGTCGAAATAATGGATCGTGAGGTTAAAAGACTTAAGCAAAACAAGATACCAATTGTTAAGGTTCGATGGAATGCTCGTAGAGGACCCGAGTTCACCTGGGAGCATGAAGATCAGATGAAGAAGAAATACCCGCATCTATTTCCAGAAGATTCGTCAACACCTTCAACAGCTTAAAATTTCGGGACGAAATTTATTTAACGGGTAGGTACTGTAGTGACCCGAACTTTTCCATGTTTATATATATTGATTGAGATTGATATTTACATGATTAAATGTTTCCAACATGTTAAGCAATCAAACTTGTTAAGACTTGATTAATTGAAATATGTTTCATATAGACAATTGACCACCCAAGTTGACCGGCGATTCACGAACGTTAAAACTTGTAAAAACGACATGACGATATATATATGGATATACATATGGTTAACATGAGATTATGATAAGTAAGTATCTCCATAAGTATATTAACAATGAGTTATATACATATAAACAAGACTACTAACTTAAGGATTTCGAAACGAGACATATATGTAACGATTATCGTTGTAACGACATTTAAATGTATATATATCATATTAAGATATATTAATATATCATAATATCATGATAATATAATAATTTAACATCTCATTAGATATAATAAACAATGGGTTAACAACATTAATTGAGATCGTTAACTTAAAGGTTTCAAAACAACACTTACATGTAACGACTAACGATGACTTAACGACTCAGTTAAAATGTATATACAAGTAGTGTATTTAGATGTATTAAAATACTTTTGGAAGAATTCAAGACATATATCAAAACACTCATACTTAACGAAAATGGTTACAGTTACTTTTCCATTCTTTTCTTTCATCAAGAATTCTAGTCGTATTCTTACCCGTATTATACACAGCTTCAAAACGTACTTACTATGAGTATATACCAATAGGAACTAGCATGGGATTCCACTCTTGATTATGTCATGTATGACTAATTAATTTTAACTTCTACCATGAGCTAGTCAACTAACTAGAACTCCTTTTAACCCCACTCACCACTCATCAATTACCACTCATCATTCACTCCATTTCACTTCCAATTCTCTTTCTAATTCTCTCTCAACACACACACACTATTATGAGCATATTTTTCCAGTAGTTAATCATCATATTCATCAAAAATCACTTCAAGAATCAAGCTATAATCATCATAGGAAGAACACTTCAAGAACACTTCAAAAATCCCTTTAAGTTTACTAATTTACTTCCAAGCTTTCTAATCCATTCCAAGTAATCATCTAAGATCATGAAACCTTTGTTATATATAGTAGGTTATCTTTCTTATTCAAGGTAATATTCATATTCAAACTTTGATTCAATTTCTATAACTATAAACTATCTTAATTCGAGTAAAAATCTTACTTGAACTTGTTTTTGTGTCATGATCATACTTCAAGAACTTTCAAGCCATCCAAGATCCTTTGAAGCTAGATCATTTCTTGTCACTTCCAGTAGGTTTACCTACTAAACTTGAGGTAGTAATGATGTTCATAACATCATTCGATTCATATATATAAAACTATCTTATTCGAAGGTTTAAACTCGTAATCACTAGAACATAGTTTAGTTAATTCTAAACTTGTTCGCAAACAAACGTTAATCCTTCTAACTTGACTTTTAAAATTAACTACACACATGTTCTATATCTATATGATATGCTAACTTAATGATATAAAACCTGGAAACACGAAAAACACCGTAAAACCGGATTTACGCCGTCGTAGTAACACCAAGGGCTGTTTTGGGTTAGTTAATTAAAAACTATGATAAACTTTGATTTAAAAGTTGTTATTCTGAGAAAATGATTTTTATTATGAACATGAAACTATATCCAAAAATTATGGTTAAACTCAAAGTGGAAGTATGTTTTCTAAAATGGTCATCTAGACGTCGTTCTTTCGACTGAAATGACTACCTTTACAAAAATGACTTGTAACTTATTTTTCCGACTATAAACCTATACTTTTCTGTTTAGATTCATAAAATAGAGTTCAATATGAAACCATAGCAATTTGATTCACTCAAAACGGATTTAAAATGAAGAAGTTATGGGTAAAACAAATTGGATAATTTTTCTCATTTTAGCTACGTGAAAATTGGTAACAAATCTATTCCAACCATAACTTAATCAACTTGTATTGTATATTATGTAATCTTGAGATACCATAGACACGTATACAATGTTTCGACCTATCATGTCGACACATCTATATATATTTCGGAACAACCATGGACACTCTATATGTGAATGTTGGAGTTAGCTATACAGGGTTGAGGTTGATTCCAAAATATATATAGTTTGAGTTGTGATCAATACTGAGATACGTATACACTGGATCGTGGATTGATTCAAGATAATATTTATCGATTTATTTCTGTACATCTAACTGTGGACAACTAGTCGTAGGTTACTAACGAGGACAGCTGACTTAATAAACTTAAAACATCAAAATATATTAAAAGTGTTGTAAATATATTTTAAACATACTTTGATATATATGTATATATTGTTATAGGTTCGTGAATCAACCAGTGGCCAAGTCTTACTTCCCGACGAAGTAAAAATCTGTGAAAGTGAGTTATAGTCCCACTTTAAAATCTAATATTTTTGGGATGAGAATACATGCAGGTTTTATAAATGATTTACAAAATAGACACAAGTACGTGAAACTACATTCTATGGTTGAATTATCGAAATCGAATATGCCCCTTTTTATTAAGTCTGGTAATCCAAGAATTAGGGAACAGACACCCTAATTGACGCGAATCCTAAAGATAGATCTATTGGGCCTAACAAACCCCATCCAAAGTACCGGATGCTTTAGTACTTCGAAATTTATATCATATCCGAAGGGTGTCCCGGAATGATGGGGATATTCTTATATATATGCATCTTGTTAATGTCGGTTACCAGTTGTTCACCATATGAATGATTTTTATCTCTATGTATGGGATGTGTATTGAAATATGAAATCTTGTGGTCTATTGTTACGATTTAATATATATAGGTTAAACCTATAACTCACCAACATTTTTGTTGACGTTTAAAGCATGTTTATTCTCAGGTGAATACTAAGAGCTTTCGCTGTTGCATACTAAAATAAGGACAAGATTTGGAGTCCATGTTTGTATGATATTGTGTAAAAACTGCATTCAAGAAACTGATTTCGATGTAACATATTTGTATTGTAAACCATTATGTAATGGTCGTGTGTAAACAGGATATTTTAGATTATCATTATTTGATAATCTACGTAAAGCTTTTTAAAACTTTATTTATAAAATAAAGGTTATGGTTTGTTTTAAAAATGAATGCAGTCTTTGAAAAACGTCTCATATAGAGGTCAAAACCTCGCAACGAAATCAATTAATATGGAACATTTTTAATCAATAAGAACGGGACATTTCATCGGAGACCTACACTTTCTACCATAAAGTGCTTCAAACGGCGCCATCTCAATGCTTGAATGGTAGCTGTTGTTGTAGGAAAATTCTGCTAACGGTAGATGTCGATCCCAACTGTTTCCGAAATCAATAAAACAAGCTCGTAGCATGTCTTCAAGCGTTTGTATCGTCCTTTCGCTCTACCCATTAGTTATGGATGATAGGCAGTACTCATGTCTAGACGAGTTCCCAATGCTTGCTGTAATGTCTGCCAGAATCTTGAAATAAATCTACCATCCCTATCAGAGATAATAGAGATTGGTATTCCATGTCTGGAGACGACTTCCTTCAAATACAGTCGTGCTAACTTCTCCATCTTGTCATCTTCTCTTATTGACAGGAAGTGTGCTGATTTGGTGAGACGATCAACTATTACCCAAATAGTATCAAAACCACTTGCAGTCCTTGGCAATTTAGTGATGAAATCCATGGTAATGTTTTCCCATTTCCATTCCAGGATTTCGGGTTGTTAAAGTAGACCTGATGGTTTCTGATGTTCAGCTTTGACCTTAGAACACGTCAAACATTCTCCTACATATTTAGCAATATCGGCTTTCATACCTGGCCACCAAAAATGTTTCTTAAGATCCTTGTACATCTTCCACGTTCTAGGATGTATTGAGTATCTGGTTTTATGAGCTTCTCTTTTCTCTCATATCTCCAAATTTTGGTACCCAAATTCTTTCAGCCCTATACCGGGTTCCATCTTCCCGAATATTAAGATGCTTCTCCGATCCTTTGGGTATTTCATCCTTTAAATTTTCCTCTTTTAAAACTCCTTGTTGCGCCTCCTTTATTTGAGTAGTAAGGTTATTGTGAATCATTATATTCATAGATTTTACTCGAATGGGTTCTCTGTCCTTCCTGCTCAAGGCGTCGGCTACCACATTTGCCTTCTCCGGGTGGTAACGAATCTCAAAGTCGTAATCATTCAACAATTCAATCCACCTACGCTGCCTCATATTCAGTTGTTTCTGATTAAATATGTGTTGAAGACTTTTGTGGTCGGTATATATAATACTTTTGACCCCATATAAGTAGTGCCTCCAAGTCTTTAATGCAAAAACAACCGCGCCTAATTCCAAATCATGCGTCGTATAATTTTGCTCGTGAATCTTCAATTGTCTAGATGCATAAGCAATCACCTTCGTCTGTTGCATTAATACACAACCGAGACCTTGCTTTGATGCGTCACAATAAATCACAAAATCATAATTCCCTTCAGGCAATGACAATATAGGTGTCGTAGTTAGCTTTTTCTTCAATAAGTGAAACGCCTTTTCTTGTTCATCCTTCCATTCAAATTTCTTCCCTTTATGCGTTAATGCAGTCAAGGGTTTTGCTATTCTGGAAAAGTCTTGGATGAACCTTCTGTAGTAACCAGCTAGTCCTAAAAACTGGCGTATGTGTTTCGGAGTTTTCGGGGTTTCCCACTTTTCAACAGTTTCTATCTTTTCCGGGTCCACCTGGATACCTTCTTTATTCACTGTGTGACCGAGGAATTGAACTTCTTCCAACCAAAATGCACACTTTGAAAACTTAGCGTGCAGTTTTTCTTTTCTCAATACTTCTAGCACTTTTCTCAAATGTTCTTCGTGCTCTTGATCATTCTTTGAGTAAATAAGTATGTCATCGATGAAAACAATGACAAACTTGTCAAGATATGGCCCACACACTCGGTTCATAAGGTCCATGAACACAGCTGGTGCGTTAGTCAATCCAAACGGCATAACCATAAACTTGTAATGACCGTAACGTGTTCTGAAAGCAGTCTTTGGAATATCATCTTCTTTCACCCGCATTTGATGATACCCGGAACGTAAGTCAATCTTTGAATAAACAGACGAGCCTTGTAGTTGATCAAATAAGTCATCGATTCTCGGTAGTGGGTAGCGATTCTTGATGGTAAGTTCGTTCAACTCTTTGTAGTCAATACACAACCTAAATGTACCATCCTTCTTCTTGACAAACAAAACAGGAGCTCCCCATGGTGATGTGCTTGGTCGAATGAAACCACGTTCTAATAGTTCTTGCAGTTGACTTTGCAGTTATTTCATCTCGCTGGGTGCGAGTATATAAGGAGCACGAGCTATTGGTGCAGCTCCTGGTACAAGATCTATTTGAAATTCAACAGATCGATGTGGAGGTAGTCCCGGTAATTCTTTCGGAAATACATCGGGAAATTCTTTTGCGACGGGAACATCATTGATGCTCTTTTCTTCATTTTGTACTTTCTCGACGTGTGCTAGAACAGCATAGCAACCTTTTCTTATTAGTTTTTGTGCCTTCAAATTACTAATAAGATGTAGCTTCATGTTGCCCTTTTCTCCGTACATCATTAAGGGTTCTCCTTCTTCTCGTACAATGCGAATTGCATTTTTATAACATACGATCTCTGCTTTCACCTTCTTCAGCCAGTCCATGCCAACTATTACATCAAAACTCCCTAACTCTACTGGTATCAAATCAATCTTAAATATTTTGCTACCCAGTTTAATTTCTCGATTCCGGCATATATTATCTGCTGAAATTAATTTACCGTTTGCTAATTCGAGTAAAAATTTACTATCCAACGGCGTCAATGGACAACTTAATTTAGCACAAAAATCTCTACTCATATAGCTTCTATCCGCACCCGAATCAAATAAAACGTAAGCAGATTTATTATCAATAAGAAACGTACCCGTAACAAGCTCTGGGTCTTCCTGTGCCTCTGCCGCATTAATATTGAAAACTCTTCCGCGGCCTTGTCCATTCGTGTTCTCCTGGTTCGGGCAATTTCTAATAATGTGGCCCGGTTTTTCCACATTTATAACAAACTACATTGGCATAACTTGCTCCGACACTACTTGCTCTACCATTACTCGTTCCGACACCATTTGTTCCTTTCGTTCTGTTAACCCCTGGTCCGTAGACCTCACACTTCGCCGCGCTATGACCATTTCTTTTACACTTGTTGCAAAATTTGGTGCAGAACCCCGAGTGATACTTTTCACACCTTTGGCATAGCTGCTTCTGATTGTTGTTGTTGTTGCGGTTATTATTGTTGTTGGGATGATTGTTGTAGTTGCTGTTGTTGTTGTTGTTGTTGTTGTTGTTGGACTGTTTGTTGTAGTTGCGATTGATGTTGCGATTGTTGGGATAGTTGTTGCGATTATTGTTGTAATTGCTGCTGTTGTTGTATTGGTGATTCTTATCACCATTTTCCTCCCACTTTCTTTTGACTTGCTTCACATTGGCCTCTTCAGCAGTCTGTTCTTTAATTCTTTCTTCAATCTGGTTCACTAGTTTGTGAGCCATTCTACATGCCTGTTGTATGGAGGCGGGCTCGTGTGAACTTATATCTTCTTGGATTCTTTCCGGTAATCCTTTCACAAACGCGTCGATCTTCTCTTCCTCATCTTCGAACGCTCCCGGACACAATAGGCACAATTCTGTGAATCGTCTTTCGTACGTGGTAATATCAAATCCTTGGGTTCGCAACCCTCTAAGTTCTATCTTGAGCTTATTGACCTCGGTTCTGGGACGGTACTTCTCGTTCATCAAGTGCTTGAATGCTGACCACGGTAGTGCGTATGCATCATCTTGTCTCACTTGCTCTAGATAGGTATTCCACCATGTTAATGCAGAACCTGTGAAGGTATGCGTAGCGTACTTCACTTTGTCCTCTTCAGTACACTTACTTATGGCAAACACCGATTTGACCTTCTCGGTCCACCGTTTCAATCCGATCGGTCCTTCGGTTCCATCAAATTCCAAAGGTTTGCAGGCAGTGAATTCTTTATAGGTGCATCCTACACGATTTCCTGTACTGCTAGATCCAAGGTTATTGTTGGTATGTAGCGCAGCCTGTACTGCGGCTATGTTTGAAGCTAGAAAAGTACGGAATTCCTCTTCATTCATATTCATGGTGTGTCGAGTAGTCGGTGCCATTTCCTTCAAAATAGTCAAATGGAACAAGTTAATCATACAGAATATTAAGAGTAGTTAATAGTATTTCGTAGCATAATTTGAACTCATTTATAAAAGCTTTTTCTTCATATTAGCATTTTATAAGTTTAAATTCGGGTAGTACCTACCCGTTAAGTTCATACTTAGTAGCTAATATACAATTCAACTACTACAATTCTATATGAAAAACTGATTATAATAATATTTCGCGTTCAAACTTTTTCACAATATTTTACAAACTTACAATACCGCTTATTTTACATATAACATGAAATATAGCACACAATAACTTTGATACAAGATAGTTGTGAAGATAATTCTAGCTAGTACACAAGTCGTTCAGCAAAGGCAATAAAGACACGTAATTCATACGTCCAGAAACAAGTCATGCATTCTGGTTTTACTAGGACTACTTCCCATCCTTGGTCTTGTGGAACATAACCGTTATGGCCGTTGATAAGACAGCGTGTTGTAACATTGTCAAAGGGACGAGGGTTACGTAATGTCCAACAGTCCCGTAACAATCTAAAAACTTTGTTTCTCACCCCAACTACTGAGTCCGTCACTTGTGGGAACGTTTTGTTTAATAGTTGTAGCCCGATGTTCTTGTTCTCACTTTGGTGAGAAGCGAACATTACTAACCCGTAAGCATAACATGCTTCTTTATGTTGCATGTTAGCCGCTTTTTCTAAATCACGAAGTCCTATATTCGGATATATTGAGTCAAAATAATTTCTTAACCCATTTCGTAAAATAGCATTTGGGTTCCCCGCAATATATGCGTCAAAGTAAACACATCGTAACTTATGGATTTCCCAATGTGATATCCCCCATCTTTCGAACGAAAGCCTTTTATAAACCAAGACATTCTTGGAACGTTCTTCGAATGTCTTACAAACTGATCTCGCCTTAAATAGTTGTGCCGAGGAATTCTGACCGACTCTAGACAAGATTTCATCAATCATGTCTCCGGGTAGGTCTCTTAAAATATTGGGTTGTCTATCCATTTTTGTGTTTTTATACTGTAAAATAGACAAGAGTTACATTCATAAAAAAAAATACATATTAATACAAGCAATTTTTACATATATCATAAAGCATAAGCACACTATATTACATATATTACACCACACGAATACAACTATCTTATTCCGACTTGCTCGTTTCTTCTTCTTCGGTTTTGGTTCGTTTTGCCAAGTTTCTAGGGATATATGATGTTCCCCTAATACGAGCCGTCGTTTTCCACATTGGTTTAGAAAAACCTGGTGGTTTAGAGGTTCCCGGGTTATTGTCACAACTTAAGAAATACGGGTGTTGACGATACATATAAAGTTCATCGGGTTTGGAATTAAATTTCTCTATTTTTATGCCCTTTCCCTTATTGTTCTCTTTTGCCTTATTAAATTGTGTTGGGATAATTTCTATAACATCATCGGAATCCTTGTCGGGATCCGATTCATTGGAGAATTGGTAATCCTCCCAATACTTTGCTTCCTTGGCAGAAACACCATTGACCATAATTAACTTTGGTCGGTTGGTTGAGGATTTTCTTCTACTTAACCGTTTTATTATTTCCCCCACTGGTTCTATTTCTTCTTCCGGTTCCGATTCTTCTTCCGGTTCCGATTCTTCTTCTTGTTCCGACTCTTCTTCCGGTTCCTCTTCGGGAACTTGTGAATCAGTCCACGAATCATTCCAATTTACATTTGACTCTTCATTATTATTAGGTGAGTCAATGGGACTTGTTCTAGAGGTAGACATCTATCACATAATATCAAACACGTTAAGAGATTAATATATCACATAATATTCACATGTTAAAAATATATACTTACCAACAAAATTTTTTTTTTAAGCAATCATTTTTCAAGTAAACACGGTCGAAGTCCAGACTCACTAATGCATCCTAACAAACTCGATAAGACACACTAATGCAAAATTCTGGTTCTCTAAGACCAACGCTCGGATACCAACTGAAATGTCCCGTTCTTATTGATTAAAAACGTTCCATATTAGTTGATTTCGTTGCGAGGTTTTGACCTCTATATGAGACGTTTTTCAAAGACTGCATTCATTTTTAAAACAAACCATAACCTTTATTTCATAAATAAAGGTTTAAAAAGCTTTACGTAGATTATCAAATAATGATAATCTAAAATATCCTGTTTACACACGACCATTACATAATAGTTTACAATACAAATATGTTACATCGAAATCAGTTTCTTGAATGCAGTTTTTACACAATAACATACAAACATGGACTCCAAATCTTGTCCTTATTTTAGTATGCAACAGCGGAAGCTCTTAGTATTCACCTGAGAATAAACATGCTTTAAATGTCAACAAAAATGTTGGTGAGTTATAGGTTTAACCTATATATATCAAATCGTAACAATAGACCACAAGATTTCATATTTCAATACACATCCCATACATAGAGATAAAAATCATTCATATGGTGAACACCTGGTAACCGACATTAACAAGATGCATATATAAGAATATCCCCATCATTCCGGGACACCCTTCGGATATGATATAAATTTCGAAGTACTAAAGCATCCGGTACTTTAGATGGGGTTTGTTAGGCCCAATAGATCTATCTTTAGGATTCGCGTCAATTAGGGTGTCTATTCCCTAATTCTTAGATTACCAGACTTAATAAAAAGGGGCATATTCGATTTCGATAATTCAACCATAGAATGTAGTTTCACGTACTTGTGTCTATTTTGTAAATCATTTATAAAACCTGCATGTATTCTCATCCCAAAAATATTAGATTTTAAAAGTGGGACTATAACTCACTTTCACGAATTTTTTTACTTCGTCGGGAAGTAAGACTTGGCCACTGGTCGATTCACGAACCTATAACAAATATGTACATATATATCAAAGTATGTTCAAAATATATTTACAACACTTTTAATACATTTTGATGTTTTAAGTTTATTAAGTCAGCTGTCCTCGTTAGTAACCTACAACTAGTTGTCCACAGTTAGATGTACAGAAATAAATCGATATATATAATCTTGAATCAATCCACGATCCAGTGTATACATATCTCAGTATTGATCACAACTCAAACTATATATATTTTGGAATCAACCTCAACCCTGTATAGCTAACTCCAACATTCACATATAGAGTGTCTATGGTTGTTCCGAAATATATATAGATGTGTCGACATGATAGGTCAAAACATTGTATACGTGTCTATGGTATCTCAAGATTACATAATATACAATACAAGTTGATTAAGTTATGGGTGGAATAGATTTGTTACCAATTTTAACGTAGCTAAAATGAGTAGTTTTTACCAATTTTGTTTTGCTCGGCATTTCTTCGTTTCTAATCCGTTTTGAGTGATTTAAGCGGCCACGGTTTCGTATTGAACTTGAATTTATGAAACTAAACAGAAACGGTATAGGTTTATAGTGGAAAATATAAGTTACAAGTCGTTTTTAAAAGAGGTAGTCATTTCCGTCGAAAGAACGACATCTTGATGACTGTTTTGAAAAACATACTTTCACTTTGAATTTAACCATGATTTTTGGATATGGTTTCATGTTCATAAGAAAAATCATTTTCCCAGAAGTATAGCTTTTAAATCAAAGTTTTTCATAGTTTTTAATTATCCAAACCAAAACAGCCCCCGGTTGTAACTACGACGGCGTAAATCCGGTTTTATGGTGTTTATCGTGTTTTCGGGTTTTAAATCATTAAGTTAGCATATCATATAGATATAGATCATGTGTATAGTTGATTTTAAAAGTGTAGTTAGAAGGATTAACTTTATTTGCGAACAAGTTTAGGATTAACTAAACGATGTTCTAGTGATTACTAGTTTACCACTTCGAATATGATAGCTTTTTATGTATGAATCGAATGATGTTATGAACATCATTACTACCTTAAGTTCCTTGGATAAACCTACTGGAAAAGAGAAAAATGGATCTAGCTTCAACGGATCCTTGGATGGCTCGAAGTTCTTGAAGCAGAATCATGACACGAAAACAAGTTCAAGTAAGATCATCACTTGAAATAAGATTGTTATAGTTATAGAAATTGAACCAAAGTTTGAATATGATTATTACCTTGTATTAGAATGATAACCTACTGTAAGAAACAAAGATTTCTTGAGGTTGGATGATCACCTTACAAGATTGGAAGTGAGCTAGTAAACTTGAAAGTATTCTTGATTTTATGTAACTAGAACTTGTAGAATTTATGAAGAACACTTAGAACTTGAAGATAGAACTTGAGAGAGATCAATTAGATGAAGAAAATTGAAGAATGAAAGTATTTGTAGGTGTTTTTGGTCGTTGGTGTATGGATTAGATATAAAGAATATGTAATTTTGTTTTCATGTAAATAAGTCATGAATGATTACTCATATTTTTATAATTTTATGAGATATTTCATGCTAGTTGTCAAATGATGGTTCCCACATGTGTTAGGTGACTCACATGGGCTGCTAAGAGCTGATCATTGGAGTGTATATACCAATAGTACATACATCTAAAAGCTGTGTATTGTACGAGTATGAATACGGGTGCATACGAGTAGAATTGTTGATGAAACTGAACGAGGATGTAATTGTAAGCATTTTTGTTAAGTAGAAGTATTTTGATAAGTGTCTTGAAGTCTTTCAAAAGTGTATGAATACATATTAAAACACTACATGTATATACATTTTAACTGAGTCGTTAAGTCATCGTTAGTCGTTACATGTAAGTGTTGTTTTGAAACCTTTAGGTTAACGATCTTGTTAAATGTTGTTAACCCAATGTTTATAATATCAAATGAGATTTTAAATTATTATATTATCATGATAATATGATGTATGAATATCTCTTAATATGATATATATACATTAAATGTCGTTACAACGATAATCGTTACATATATGTCTCGTTTCAAAATCATTAAGTTAGTAGTCTTGCTTTTACATATGTAGTTCATTGTTAATATACTTAATGATATGTTTACTTATCATAATATCATGTTAACTATATATATATCCATATATATGTCATCATATAGTTTTTACAAGTTTTAACGTTCGTGAATCACCGGTCAACTTGGGTGGTCAATTGTCTATATGAAACCTATTTCAATTAATCAAGTCTTAACAAGTTTGATTGCTTAACATGTTGGAAACACTTAATCATGTAAATAACAATTTCATTTAATATATATAAACATAGAAAAGTTCGGGTCACTACAACCACCACCAACCACCACCAACCACCAACAACCGCCACCCACCACCATCCCTACTACCATCCACAACCACCAACCACAACCACTACCACCCATCACCACCACCATCCACGACTACCCACTACCACCAACCACCGACCACCACCACCACCAACCACCACCACCACTACCACTATCCACCAATCACCACCACCACACACCACCACCAACCACCACCCATCACCATGACCACCACCCACCACCACCACTACCAACCACCACTCACCAACCACCACCACCAACCGCTAACCACCACCACCACCAACCACCACCACCACCACCAACAACCTTCCACCACCTCTACTACCACCAACCACCACCACCCACCACCACCACCACCATGCACCAACCACCAATCACCACCACTAACCACCACCACCCACCACTAACACCACCAACCACCACCCACCACCATGACCACCACCATACACCACCACTAACCACCACCAACCATTCCCAACCACCACGAACCACCAACCACCACCACCAACCATCACCACCACCCATCACCATGACCGCCACCCACTACCACGCACCACCATCACCTACCACCACCACCACCCACCACCACCCCCACCACTAACCACTACCACCAACCACCACCCATTACCATGACTACCACCCACCACCACCCACTACCACCCACCATCACCACCACCACCATCAACCTCCATCCACCACCACCACCAACCACCATTAACCTCCACCTACCACCACCATCCACCACTAACCACCACAACCAACCACCCACCACCAACACCACTAACCACAACCACCAACCACCACCACCAACCACCACCATCCACCAACCACCACCAACCATCACCAACCACCACGAAGCACCACCACCAACCACCCACCACCAACCACCACCACCCACCACCACCAACCACCACCCACCACCACCAACCACCATCCACTACCACCCACCACCATCGCCCACCGCCCCACCCCCCCCCCCCACCCACCACCACCCACCACTAACCACCATCAGCCACCACCGCCACCACACTCCACTACCATTAGCCACCACTGCCACGAACCACCACCATCACCACGAACCACCACCAACCGCCACCAACCACCATCAAACAGTTATGATTAATAAAAGTAACAATTATCATTCATCAAAAAAACTTATCATTCATCTAAGTTATCCTTCATCGAATAGTTATCATTTTTTTTAAACAGTTATTATTCATAAGAAAGCAATAACAATTCATCACAAAATTAATATCATTCATTAAAACAATTAGTATTCATCAAACAATTATCATTCATAAAGAAAAAAAATATCATTCATCAGAAAAAAAATTATCATTCATCTAAGGTATCATTCATTAAACAGTTATCATTTATAAAAATATGATGAATGGTAAAAAAAAAAGTGATGAATGATATAAAAATAAGATGAATGAGAAAAAAAATATGATGGATGATAAAAGTTTTAGTAACAACCACATGTCAATTAGAAGTCAAAAATATTACTCCCTCCGTCCCAAATCTATTGTCTATTATTCCATTTTTACATGTCCCAAATTAATTGTCCATAATCTTTTCAACCAGTCAAAAGAGTTTAATCTGGAGTGAGAAGATATATTATTGGTGAAGAATGAAGTTAGTGGAATTTCCTAAAACTGCGTGTTTTTGTCTGGGACAATAGATTTGGGGCGGAGGGAGTATCATTCAAAAGAAAACAGTTATCATTCATCACAAAACAATTACCGTGCATCAAAATGTTACCATTCATCAAACCATTATCATTAATCAAACCGTTATCATGATTACTTTTATAAAAAAATGGGGCATTCCGAGAATCGAACTCGGGACCTCCCGCACCGAAAGCGAGAATCATACCACTCGACCAAATGCCCAATTATCAAACAATTATCATTCATCTAATTGTTGCCATTCATATAAAAAAACACTTATCTTTTATCAGAAAACGATTATCATTCATCATAATGCTATCATTCATCAAACACTTCTCATTTATCAAAAAAACAGTATCATTCATCAAACATTTATCATTTATCAAAATACACGATAATTGATAAAAATATCAAATGAATGATAAAAGTAGCCGATGAATGATAAATGATGAATAATAAAAGAACGTGATGAATGATAAAAAAAATATCCGATGAATGATATAAAAATACGCAGTGAATGGTAAAGATAGCTGATGAATGATAAGCGAAAAATGATAAAAGAACGTGATGAATGATAATACCCGATTAATGATAAAAATACCCGATGAATGATAAAAATATCCGATGAATGATAAAAATATCTGATGAATAATAAAAATATCCAATGAATGATATAATAGATGTTGAATGATAAACAAAGAATGATAAAAAAAAACATGATGAATAAGAAAAAAAAAATATTATCAATGATAAAACAACTGATTGATGAATGATAAAAAAAAATATGATGAATGAGAAAAAAAAATGATGAATGATAAAATTGGTGATGAATGATAATTTATCATTCATCGCTCGTTTTGATGAATGATAAATTTATCATTCATCACGATTATTATCATTCATCACCAATTTTTGAACGATTTCGAATATTTTTGACTTATAAAAATATAGATTCGGAGAGCATTTTTATGCATATTAATCTAAAATAAAATAAAAACAATTATCATTCATCAAACTATTATCATTCATCAAACCATTATCATTCATCAAAGCGTTATCATTCATTAAACCATTATCATAATTAGTTTTATAAAAAAGAATGGGGCATTCCGAGAATCGAACTCGGGACCTCCCACACCGAAAGCGAGAATCATACCGCTAGACCAAATGTCCAGTTATCAAACAGCTAATTCTTTCTGACACCGAAAGCGTCAAAATTGCCCAAATATTAAGTTGAATACATTAGTAAAAAATTAGTTGATAAGTAACAAACATACACACAAAGTAAAAATCGTTACAGAACTGGTTTACCTTATGGTGGAAAATTCTTAAGGTCTCTTGATGTGCTGCCCTAACACGTGCTGAGCCTATGCACATAACATAAATATTTAGTGGCACATATAAAACGAAAAAGAAAAAAACAACCAGCCATAGACACATATTATAGTCTACGGTAACCATTATATCACACAGAAATACTACGTAGTAACACATAT
This sequence comes from Rutidosis leptorrhynchoides, assembly GCF_046630445.1. Lineage (NCBI taxonomy): Eukaryota > Viridiplantae > Streptophyta > Magnoliopsida > Asterales > Asteraceae > Rutidosis > Rutidosis leptorrhynchoides. The sequence continues at coordinate 94,564,083 of NC_092338.1, read as the reverse complement.
ACAAATCAGATCATATATGTACACCACATGTACACCTTTATAGTGTATAGAACCATGGACTGTTAAAACTCAAATCAAGCTTGAAATCAAAATAAAATATTGTTCAATTACAAAATTTCGAACTTAATCTGCTTCGCTTTTATTTCTAAGCTTAGAAATCGTTCAACAACCCTATATCTTAACAAAATACTACCAGATCTTAAGGTGCCAAAATGGGTGGCTCATGCAGGTTGGCTAACCAACCAAAATGGGTAGTTATGAACATGTTGCAACGGTTAAGGGTTGGGTTTGCTTTCACCAAATTTTTTTTTTTTTGTCTGATATTTCTAAAACTCAATATTAATAATAATTAGCATGTCATATATGAGTACAAAAAAGGTATATATTATCATATTAGTACAATACTGACCTCAAGCAATTCAAGCGTAGAAGTGATCTTTTCCTTTTCATTAGCATCCAGATTTTCATGTCTGAAAGGGAAAACAATACAACTCAAAACCATACTTAACAGAAAATATTACCAAAATTGTTCCAGTAAAGAAATATGTGGCAACTTCAACCCATTTACTTGATAACGGGTCGAGTTAGGTTATTTTTCATCTCTAGTGGGTCAAACAAGCAAGATAAAACATCATACCATCAGTGAACAAGTTTGTCGTTCTATTTTTTCAGAAAAAATATGTGTTTCGACTAGTAAGACAACGTACCCTGAGATTCACTCCATTGACAGTAGTTACATCGTTAAGTTGCTGAATACTTTGATCTGAAAATGCTCCAGACACTTTTTGCTTTCTACTGACGTACCAAATAAGTAAGATATTAAAAAGAAGAACGAGTAAGAGACGGTCAAAGTCAAATTATAGTGAACTTATAGTTTCTACAAAATTATAACTACCTTTTAGGATTAACAGGTGGCTTTCATTGATCATGCAGGTCCTGAAGTTGCATAGCTCTGTCTTTATCAAGATACGTTTTCATAATAGGAAGCACCTGTGCAAAAGGCACCTGTGCGGTATATGTCACATTCGTTTCATTAGCTGATTGATTTGTAGTTACAGCTTGATGATTAGCCATTCTTTGAAACTTCTTATTTGGATTCTGTGTCAGATTTAGATCCAGATTCTTATCACTATTCTGCATATGCATAGCTCAAGAAGTATGAATGTTATGCCACAAGCTTCAATAGATAGCGATTAACATATCTCATGATCCAAAACTGCTTTAAATGCTCAGAAAAATCGATGAACAATATCGGTTTTCTTCACATGAATACGAACTATGAATTTGACATTTATAGCGTTTGAGACTATGATTCCTTCACGAAAAATGCTTAGAATCCTTCATCTAATGCTCGAATATGAACATCATAACTTGAATCACAACAGAAATCGTGAATTTGAAGATTGAAGATTCGGTTGACTTTTGGAATCGAACCGTTGACTTCAAAATTAGATCTCGATTCATCATGTTTGGATATGAAATTGTACAGGTAGCTTCACGAATAGATTTGCAACAAATCTACATTTACACTTTTCATTAACTCGTTTCAAACTGATCCAGAGGTCAAAGCATATGTGTTTTTGGTGAAAAGATGAACACGAAATCAAAAATGTTGATTTTGTTGATGTTGTACGAAATTGATGATGAACGAAGAAAGATGAACGTGAATATGCTAACCCTATAAATCGGATTTTGTGTAATTAAGTCAGAAATTGATGTGGTTTAGGAGTGGAAATTGAGAAACCCTAATTTGAATCAGATAATACGTGGTTTGATGAATCGTGTTATGTTTTCTTTTTTCTTTTTATTACATGCTTTTATTAAATTGATTTACATAATGACCATTTTGCCCCTCCGCGTTTTTCATTTAAAATTAGACTTTTTCTAAATGTGAGGCTTATATTCACTTATCCAGTTTGTACCCCATTTAGTGCTTATCCATGGATTGAACCAATATATATATATATATATATATATATATATATATATATATATATATATATATATATATATATATATATATATATATATATATATATATATATATATAGGTTTTATGTTTATATTTTACATTTTTATGACTCACAATTTAGTTTTCAATTTCACATTTCAAGTTTTAGTTTTACATTCCAGTTTTCAGTATTGCAGATTTCAGTTTCGGGTTACAGTATAAAGTTTGCGTTTCAGTTTCTAGTTTCGCGTTTCATGTATTAGATTCACGTCTCAATTTTTAGTTTCGCGTTTTAATTTTCAGTTTCACGTTGCAGTTATCATATTCGTGTTTCAGTTTTCAAATATGTGTTTCAATTTTGAAATTTGTGTTTCAATTTAAAATTCGTGTTTCTGTTTTCTCACGTTTCAGTTTTTAATTTCGTGTCATTATTCAGTTTCGCTTTTCAGTGTAGTGAACGAAATCATTTACGTGTATTTAATTAAAAAAGGTCAAAAATGGATCAATGACAATTCTAAATTTATCCACCACATTTGTCAAGAGTCAATATACAACGAGCCAACCACATTGTTAGTACCAAAACTCGATAACATATATTAAAGTGATTTCCTTCTTCAACATGATGTTTACCTTAACAATATATTAATCTTATTCAATTTTAACAGTAAAATGATAATGATTATAGAAACCACGAGTTGGATACAAAATTTGACTTACTTTATGAAGAATAATATGTAACACTTTAAAAAGAGGGTAGGAATGATGGGCCACTAAACATGTGTTTAGTCCATTCTCTAGGGCGATGGCTTAAAGTAAGCTACGCCTTTCTACCAATTTCCTTTTAACTCATTTTTCATAATTACAATGATGCTCAAAGACTCAACACCCACCTGTTTGTACCTTTATAACATGAGTGGGTCATGAGCATATTGTTTGATCAACATTCGCCACGCCTCAACACCTCTATATGGGGCGTTCTGAGCTAAATTATAGTGAGACGTTTGGCAACTTTCAACGGGCTAAAAGATGAGGGTTGTGAATTATAATATTAAGACCTGTTGTAGCGGTGGAGGAAAATTGTGTGGGAGGGTGATGTGTCACCTGGCGCCGCCCCCACCTCCCGTATCGAGGCGTGGCCAGAAGGGTGAAGAGGCGCGTGCCTGAGCCTGCAACGGGGATGACAACGGCTGTTGTTTACTTTTTTTAATTTTTTATTAATTTAAAAATATTATTTTATATCCTTTTTAAAACCTAACACAATTATATTTTAACACATCATCATAATACTCTTAACCCACACCAAAAACCCACACCACTACTACTCCATAAAAACAACCCACACGTCCTAGTCATCAAAAAGGTACAAAAAGCAACTCACGCCCCCAACCACTACAAGTGGTCTAATAATCTTAGCCACAACGCTTAGTTAAAACGAAATAAATTGATGAGACCTACTTTTACAACACTCACCTACAACATTCTCCGGTAGTCCGGTACACCAATTTTCCTTAAATCTTGCCATATACGGCATACCACCCAAAAACTTGATGAAATCTTGTCGTGTAACATTATAGATGATCTTAGAGTTTATTCAACTCGAACATTTTGTCTTTTCTTTTAAGGGTAATCTCTCAAGAAACAAAGTCTATATATCACTACAAGAAATACCTACGGCATCTTTTAGGACGACATAGTGTCGTCGAGTGGAGCAATGATAAACGACAAAAAATGTTACTTTTTGGACAGCTTTTCCAAAAAGTTTGACTGGATCCCTTTCCAGACAATACACTGTCGTCCAAAATGTGGATACAGTATCTTTGTTTATTTTTTTCCTTCGTGAAAACCATTTTCCAGCAAGCACAATTTTTCTCGGATAACTTTTTCAGACGACATGTCGTCCTAAATGAGTACATAAGTACATTAATAATTTTTGTGTGTGTACCATTTCCATCTATTTAAACACCATCATTAATACTTTTCTAACACCACCATTATCATTATTGGAGTGCTTTCAGAATTGAGATATACTGTAAATGTGGTGAAGTTGTTCGTCGAACGTCTTGGTTAGATCGAAATCCAGGTCGGCGATTCTATTTTTGTCCTAATTATCCGGTATGGTAAAATTTATTTGC